>NW_009941146.1:18368-97205 GCF_000696875.1 Nestor notabilis | reverse complement strand
CCCCGGCTACAGTCCCCCGCTGTGTCGCCTTGCAGAGCTGGACCTGAATACCAAGTGCATCGTGGAGATGGAAGGGAACCAGACTGTGCTTCACCCTCCGCCTTCCAACACCAAGCAGGGAGAAAGGTAAAACCCCAACTCGCCGTGCTCCAAATGAAAAGCCCAGCCGCGCCTCCTCCGCCTCACCCTCGCAGGCGCTTGGCTTTGTTAGGGGAGCGGCGGGGTCCCGCTGATCTTAACCTGGTGCCTTTCGGGGCAATGGTCAAGGGCCGGCGCTGGCCGGGGCTCACTGTGTTGGGCTTGCTGCTCCGGGAAGCAAGGGGCAGACCTTCTTTCTTACCTGATCTCCTGAGGGGAGTCGGAGGTACCCAAATTGGGGTGTGCAGACAGAAGATCCCTACTGGCCTGCCTGGTTTATAAGCTCATTCTTGATTAACTGCTCAAAAAATGAGCTGTTGGTTAGGCAAGGACTTAGACTGACTCTGTGTACTGTTTTCACAAATTTGCCTGGAGTGGAGTGCAGGCTGCTAATAACTTGATGTAACCTGTGAGGGAGCAAGAAGCAGAATCTGAATTTTATGCGAGTGATGGTATTTTTTTAAGTTTGTTTACTAGGTTTTAACGTATTTGCATTTGAAAAGGCTGTAATTGCTAGATCCTCTATTAATTCAGTGTCGTTCTGTGAAGTAGTCTATGAAAATATGCTAAAATAATTTTGAAATGTGGCATTTAGTTGTGATGTCCCAGTACAGAATACCCTTGGAAATAATCCAAAATACCAATGCACTAGACTGTAAAAATAGATCAGAACAGGAAAAGATTTCTTTCCTTTTTTTTTTTGGAAAGATGGGGAGGTACAAGGGGAATAGTTACGTTGTACGCTTTATCTGTTCAGTTACCTGTTGACTGCTCAGCTTAAGTTGATCTGTTTAATGCCAAGAATTGTGAAATCATTTACATGGTTATCAAGGTTTTAATCTGAACATGTTCCTACTACTCAAGGTTTTATTAAGAATATTTCCGATCTAGTTCATAGTAGTGGTTATGAAGAAGCTAATGTCAGCTTTTTTCTTCAAAGGCAATATCATGCTTTTGTAGTTTTACAGCAGAAAAGGTTGACACATTTTTTAGTTTTACATGTCCAAGATGTGAAGCTGCTTCTCACATTAATCCACATACGGGAATGTAGCTGTAATCACACCAGTTTAATTTAAATCCAATTTGCATTGTCTTCAGTGTGGCTTTGCATTGTTGTGGCTAATGTGCTGGCCTGAGTCTTGAAAGATCTGTGCTTGTTTCCTGCCTCTTTCACAGATCTTTATGAGGTCTTCTACAAGCCATGCTGCCCCTGTGGGCCTTAGCATCCCATCTGTATAATGGAAATCTTATTTTTCTGGAGACTATTTTATTTTAGAAAGTACGGGTTGGGGTTTTTTTCTCTCCTGTACATATAGCCTCTATAACAACACTGCTATAAGAGTTACATTAAGTCTAAAGTGAGTGGATTTGACAGGTATAGAACATGAAATACAAATCAAGCTTACAAAGTAAGAACAGAACTAAGATTTAAATATCATTACTTTAGTAGACTAAAGAGTCCAAGGGCCAGATGGCTTAGTAAAGAGCCTGTTGTGTGAATTTTGCTTGTTGTGCATGTTGGCCTGCAGGTATTCAGTGGGACAGTGCTGTGACTCTCTTGTCTCTTGGGAGCTTTTGTGGCTTGTGTTTATCTGGCTTTAATACCTGTAATATATATAAGTTGTCTTACTTGCTTGGAATTTGCTTCTGGTTCTGTGCCAGGAGCCTTCCGGGTGAGCTGCGACACTTGTGTGCGACCTCACTGTTGACAGCTGCGTTGGCAAGTGATAGCTGTCCTGCTTGCAGCCCACAGTGAGGCTGGGATTTGACTGGCTGTTACATGTGTAACTTGTGTGTTTGAAACAACTGCCTCGTGTTACTGGAAATAACAGTCAGAAATACAGATCCGAAGTAACTCACACCATGCAAACATGTAGTTTGGGTACCTTCTTAGTAGCAGATGTTGTATGTAACCTGCTGAGGTGCCTAATGGACTCCGTACTTGCCTAGTGCCTTGTGAAGATCCTTATGTCTTCTTCAGTGCTAAACTGCTGATTTCTGGGTTTTTAGTTCAAGATAGTTTAATTTCTCATGATGAAAAATGAATTCTGTTGTTGTATGTGTACCCATCATTAAATGTCTGTATAAACTGGCTCTGAATTGCCGAGTAGTTGCTGCTTGTACTTGGATCAATGCCTTGGCAGGGCTAGAGATGTCAAATGGATTTTTGGTTTTCTTTGTGTAGTTTGTTTTTATATAGCTCAACTGGATTTTTCTTTCAGAGCAACCATGTCATTGCAGAAATGATTTTGCTTGTTAGGGTGATTAATTGGTCTGTCTCTATGCATTATTTTAATATTCTATTTAGTCTTACCTTTTCCATTTTGCATTTTATCTTTTTATATGGAAATTTTCCTTTCTAGCTGAATGGAAGTACAAGTTTGTACTGCACTTTGGAATAAGAATAAGTAGCCTTCTAAAGCAAATTCTGTTTCCAGGGCTGCTTTTCTTAATTCATCTGAAGCCAAGAGACTATAGGGTGTGGGGAGTAGAATTCAGGACCATGTTCTTTATTTGTTTTGTTCTCTCAGTTACAATCTTAAAAGATACCGACAGACTTTTCAAAGTAAAATTAGGTCACTCTTTAATAATTATAACATCTGCTCTTGGAAGTAGGGTTAGGGAAATCTTCTGTAAGGAGTTATTGAATTAAATCTAAGTTCAGATGCACGCTGTTGATCAGTCTTTAGGTTTTATTTAAGGATAGTTCTGAAGGATTTTCGATGGGCAAGTAATGCTCATTTTACAAGTGGTGAAAAGAGCCTAAACTGCCAGACAAGTGCTGTCATTTGTCCAACTTTCACTATCGTATTAGATCTAAAGCAGTAAGTTATAACCATAAATTAGAACAGGGTTCTGACTGCATTTTTCTAACTGCTAGACCACACAGCATCTGCACCTTAACAAACACAGCTACAAAATAGTAATTGTTATTAAATACAAGTGTTGTGTCTTTTTATAAGCAGCAGGCCTGCTGTTCCCCACGTACACATGACTTGGAGTGTTCTAAACTAGTGAAGGAGGAAAACAGAAACATACTAAAACTGAACAGTGAGTCTGAAAGTTCAGCACAGGAAAATCTTTATCGACTGAAATAATAGGAGGCAGAGTTCAGAAAGGAACGGTTTTCATTAGCTTATATCAGGTATAATCTCCGGTGCTGGCAAAGTTTTTGTAAGTTGGTGGTTGGACTTCATACCTTTAACCCTTGTTTTATTAGTGGGAGTAGTTTCTTTTACATCTGCCTAAGTGTGCTTGTGTGTTGTTTAGCTACTTCTGTCTCTCGTCCATTTCCTCCCTCAAACCAATACAGATTTCCCCAGAAGAACATTCTGTCTTTCTGGAAACCCTCTGTTGTGCTTTGTGTCTTTTTTTCCTGTCTTCACCTGGGAATCTGTATTTCCTTTCTCAAAGTACACTCTCCCTGAAAAAAATGTTCTAACTTGCAGTCTTTTAGAAGTGGGTATTATGTTTCAAACCCAATTGTGTACATCCTGCTGTCTTCATTTAAATGTTGGCAGTTGGCAGTAAGGTAAAGCATTAAAATGTAACTATGAGGTAATTACAGTTTGGAGTTACAATGTTTCAAAATATTTTGGTTTTTACAATGGAAATTTCACACCTCTACATCTATGAAAGATCTGACTTTACGTTAGGGATTTTGTTTCTTAGTAGGCCAAATTAGGTTTTGCTGGGTTCTTCCCCTGCTTTTGATTGTTAAAATATGCTTTCTGCCCTTTCCTTTAAGCAACAATTTTAACACATAGGATCTGAAAAGTTTTAGTTCCCTGACAACAGTTCTTCATGACACGATTTTTCCTTTAGTAAGCAAAGCATTTGTCTTGACAGAAATAAACAAGGAACTATGGAGATGGTAGAATTGAAATAATATTTCAGCTGCAGTTTTGACTGAAACAAATATTCATCTATTGGGCAACTTACTCCATTAAAGCACAGCACCCTTGTGTGAACTTTGCCTTATTAAAAATTTCAGGGCAGAAAATAAGAAAAAAATCACCAGAGCGTAGAGCTGAACTTAAAATTACCACTTTTTTTTTGTTATTATTAATTTATTTCCTGAAAGTATCTTTCTTGCCTTTATTTAAAAAACATTTTATGGCTTGCTTGCTCTGTGGTCTTCCATCCTCATTTTGATCACAAACAAGCAGCACCAAGGCCCAATTCTACTTAGGTAAAACCCTTGCAGCTCTAAACTACTAAGAATGTGGAGGCTTTTTGGTTTTTTGTTTTGTTTTTTTGGGTTTTTTTTTTGAGTAGGTTTAAGCTCTTTAATAAAATAAATATATAGGAAGAGATGTGAGTGTATCTAGTTTTTGTAGCTCATGATACTTTCAAAGATATCTGAAGCACAGACTTCATCCCGAGGCAGCTTGTCCTAAATTTCTTGTTTCCAGAAAACAGCTGTTGCTCCCCCTGCCTCAGAGAAAACATGGTTCTGGATGGTCTTTAGTGCATAGTCCTTTGTGTGATGGTTGTGGCACTTAATCTTTCTGGATATGTTGCTTTGAATAGTATCAGAGATGTGAGAAGAGCGCTGTTGTAGGGCGGAGATGCATTTCTGGTAATGGTCACTTTCTGAGACTGAAACCTGTGGAAGCTGAAGTAGGACAGCTGCTAATTATGTCCTTATCGGAAGGAATGATCAGTGACATCATGCCTTTGATGAAATATACTTAAAATTATCACCTCTCTGAGGTAGGTCATAAAATAATAGCAGGCAGCAACTTTTATCTTTGTGTGCAGGAAATTGTAAAAGCAATCTGACTTAGACCTCTTCTGTTACCTTTCCTGTTAGACATCCATGTTCAGGATGTGAACTGTTAGCTTTGAACCTTTGCAGAAGAGGTGTATTTGAGTTGTGAGATATGTGTGGTTGGAAAATGGCATTTTGGGAGCTATTTTTGCTTTGCTTTGAGTCATTCATGCCTCAGATGGGACACTAGATGCAGTTCCTTGAAATAACTTTTCTTAAATTCCATGTAATTCGAAACAAAATGAGAAAACAACGAACTTGTAATCCAAAATACTGTGTGGCATGGCTCTCGGTTCTTCCTAAGGTGGCCTGAACTGTGAATAAATGCAACATCCATTATATTACCATGTTTATAAGATCCAGACAGCTGTTAGGACCTTGTGCTCTGGCCTTAAAATGGCATTGCTAGAAGAAACTACCGTTGGAGGCTGTTGGGATTGTGGGTAAGTAGTACTTAGCTGGCTGTATTTCAGAACAAAAATAGATAAAGTGTTTGAAGAGAAGGAAAACTGTGCTTGGTATGACCATGTTTGGGCAATCATTGCTTTGTAGCCATTCTCTGCTTTTGGACTAGTGAGTGTTATGTTCAAATAGTTCTGAGTAAAGCGAGGTTCAGCTTTGAATCTGTCAAATTTTTCTGTTTTGTGATGTTAGAAGTGCCTACATTGTGGAACATGAAAAGACTGGTTAAAAAGGTTAGCTGGCCTTTAGGCACACTTAGCTTCTGTGTTTAGAAGGTGCAGGTACACATGTACTTGCTTATTACTGAAGCCACAGGTGTTTTTTGATACCTGGATTACTAGTCAATACACCTTGAACCCAGGACAATCACTTATTTAAATGAATTATGAATTTTAAAAATGTGCAGCTCTTTTTTTGCCTTCTTCTTTGGGGACATCAGGACTAAAGGAAAAGTTCTATTTTCACCTCTTTTGCCCCCTTAGTATGAGTAGTAGACAGCTTTCTTGTTTTGAAAACAAGAGTATCTTTGCTCTGCTGTGCATCTAGTAGGTTTATTAACTGTGCATATGGTAAGATTTCAGACTTATGATTAGATTCACTGTAATGTAATAGTTCAAATTTTTCTAAATTATACTTGTGAGCATATTGTAGTGACCCAGGCGTGGTCTAGATTCAGAATACCTCAGGAAGTTCTTAAGAAGTCCCTGTTCTGCAGAACCTGAGCTCAGAGGGAAGCAGCGCACACCAGCTGCCTTTCCCTGGAGGTCTGTACCACACAGTGCTGGGATTGCAAATCTTAGTACGAAGTTCTGGGGACAATGCAAAAATTCATCTCAGGTGTGCAGTGGAGCATGCACAGTCTGTTGTTCAGGGAATCAACCTGGTGGTATGTCTGGTAATAAGATTAGAGCTAAATCTTCAAATTGATAAACTTCCTTGCTGCAGTTGTGTTTGAGAAGTTGGATGCAGATTGAGTAGCAGAAGCTGCCTGCAGCTGTGTTGCCAGTGTCTCTTGCGTGGATAGACTGTCCTTAACAGTGGGAAAGTAGTGCAGTGTCTTTGCCTATTTGGCCTGCCCTGGGCATGTTTTAAATCTATTAATGGAAACAATTACTGCCTACTATAGCAAAATGCCAGCTGCTGCAGCAGTGCTGTGCAGATGCTGTTGCTTAACTGAATAATTTCTCCAATTGCTTGGTTCCTTGTATTTTATGAGGATGTCTGTTACTGATGGCAGCGTGGACAAGGCTCTTCAAGGAGGTGTGGAAGTGTTGGCTAGAGACAGTGAATTTTAGTCTTCAGTAAGTGCAGCCTACAGAGAAAAGGCCCCCACTGTGCAATGATGTGCTCCACAGGACTTGACTATCAAGTTAACTTGTGACCCAAGTCACCAAGTTAACTGAAACAGTCATGTTGTTGGCTAGAAGTAATGTTGCTGTGTGTCTTTTTACAAGAGACAGTAGAAGGGATACAATCTTGACTAGTCAGTACTGACTTTGTTGATAGGAAACTGGTCATCAGAATTTGAGGTAGAGCTTGAGTTGACTGTGTCTTTACAATCATTCAGTAGCATGTGGTGGGTGTTCACTGATGGCTGAGGGAAGCGCTCAGTGAGTACATAATGAGTAGATTGAAAAGTTGCTGGATGAAGGTCAATCAGAAAAATTCATTGCTGATAGGATTTGAAAATCAATGGCACAAGGTTAAGATATCCATGCTGATGAAGAGCAGGAGTTACACAAGCTGTTTTCAATGCCAAGGGAGGGTGTCCCTTTATGTCATTTCTTGGTTTTGGAGGAAAAGGGAATCAATGGCTTTCTGATGCTGTGTTAATTAACTTCTGCAGTTCTGGCTTTTATTTTTGATAAGAAACCCCCAAAACCAATAACCCTCAGTCATCAAAAAATCTGTTGAAATTCATAAACATATCCTGGACTAATACATCCCTTGGTTATCAGCTACAACCTTTATTGGGCATTTTGCTACATCCTAAATGGAGACATCCTCAAGCATGTAAATGCTTACCAAATACATCTACTACTTCCTTGGATAATGTGAAGTTAGTGGCTTGTAAGATGTAACTTTTTCACTAGGAGGCAATCTGAATATTCTGTCTCATTTCACATAGATTACCACAGGGCAATCTAAATGGCAACAGCCCCTAATGAAGTCCTTAATGATTTAGCTTCCTATAGTAATTTACTTGCTGTTGAAGTGTTATAACTTTGTCCTAAGTTGTATAACACAATTACTCTTTTGACAGATAAAGCCATTAATGTATTTTGGTGCCTATTAATGGTATAATACTTATTTTGAGATGTATCAATCAGCATAATGGTAGAAAGGTGTGTCTGAAATGTTGCTGTGTGCTTGTGTTAGTCTGTGGTAATGAGCATGGTTAATGATGGTGCTGAAGATAGGGGCAAAGAGCCTCACTGTGTACCAGCACCAGGATATAGTCTGTTTTCTAGGTGCTAGCCCCACCAAACCTGTGCTGCTGCCTCTTTGTGTTCAGTTACAGCACAGATAGTAGGCTACTATTGGCTTACTTTGTGATTCGTGGTGTCACTCCATCTTCTTTTTATAGTGTATGTATATTCCAAGAATTTTAAGCATTTAATGAACATGAATCAAAGCAGCTGCTGTGGCTAGAATGGCATGCTTATCTCTGCATGTGTTTATGAAGATAGTGTTCAATATGTTTAAAAAGCTACTAGGATGCATTGTGAACTGTAAACTTTACAGAAAGCTTGATGCTTTGTTTTAAAAATGCATTGCTGAAAATGTCAACGCTTAAATTTTTTCCTGACTTTTTTATTAGACAGTATTTTAAACTTGCAAATAAAATGAGAAAATGCACATAATGCCCTATTTATTGAGCTTACCTTTTCTTAGTTTACTCCACAGTCTCATTTTAAACATAAATGTCAATCCCAAGTGTTGTACAAAAGCCTCCAGGCAAGTTTAAGTTTTCTTCTAGTATAAGGCTTCAAAATTCTGAATCTTTCTTGAGCTACTGGAATAATTTTTCTAGCATTAAATCAAAGTATGTGGAGCTGTCTGTTTTGCTTAGTATTTTTTATATGATGACAAGGAACAGCAGATCTTAGATAAGAAAGCACAGTACTCGATTCTTCCCATGTGGTTTCCACTTGTTGTCCGACTTTATGATTAAAATTGCATGCAGTGTGGCTGAGAAGGTCTTTCACAAATTTGATTCTTTTGGAATTGAAGGAAAATGATTGGGTAGTACTTCATAGTTCTTGGTTTTGTTGCCTATTTACTTCAAATTCAATTTTACTTTCTGATTCAAAAGCCAAGGCTTGTTTTACAGTAGATGAGCTTTTGCTAAAGATAAGTCAATGGAGCATTCCAGTGGAGGCACAGAGCTGGCAGAAATTTTCTACTGGCAGAGCTGCTTTACGGCCCTGAATGAGCAGCATCCTGGTCTGCTCTGGGAAATTTCTTTGTCAGCATCTCTCTATGTGAGTTTTTGATGTATGCAATGTGAGTAAGTTTGCAGTGCTCCAGACTTGTTTTGGCTCAGTAGTGTCACCTCCCTGAATGATGCAAGTCCTAAGCATTTTGATGGGTTTTGGTATTTTTCCCTTGCTGTTACACCATGTTGTCATTTCTTATTTTGAGATGTTTCTGAATTTCCATTACATTTCAAGTATGTTTTCAGAGAACTTTATCTAATGAAATCAGGCTGAAATAGAAATTAGTCATTAGATAAAATAAAGAAATATTCTTATGTTCACTGTATGTAGCTGAAGATATTAATACATATCTATCCTCTGAATGCTCAGCAAGAAGTTTTAAAGTTTGAGTACGTATTTTAGAGAGAACTTTGCAGTTATGTAAGGGAGTAAGAGTAGAAACCATCTGCTTTGCTGTTGTACTGTATTGGGATAAAAGATGGTTCTTGAAGGTTTTGTCGGAAGTGTATTATGGAACATCATCCCACCACTGAGGCTTTGCTGCTTTGGAGCTTTTACTGTGACCACAGTGGAAACGCTATTCTGAAACAGTCTTAAAGACAATCTGGCATTTTCCATAGTGCCTGTTATGTTTAAAAAGAAGAAGCTTTTGAATAGTTCTTATTCTTCTTCTGGTGTAAATCTAATCCTTGTACCTGCATTCTTGACTGGAGCGCCCTTGAGAAATGCTGCTTCGGTGGCTGCACAGAAACTGACACATAAGGAAGTGCAAAGAATGCCTTGTTAATGGATTTGCTGCTGATGTGGTAGAATGTAGAGAAAGGATATTTGGGGACCAGGACTAGAAGGACAACAAAAGGCAGAAGAGAGATCCAGAAATGGATACCCAGCAGTATGATGAAACTCCTCAAAGTACATGTTGGAGGAAAACAAACCAACCAAAACCCAGCAGCATCCACTAAGCTTTTTTCCATCCTCCTGAAAATGTGTATGAGAAACTGACATTCTCCAGGGTGGTACTACAGTATTCATGTGTGTTCTGGTTGAGATCCAAGTTGAAACAAAAAGGAAGACCAGTTCTTGTAAACAGACCATTGAACACTGTACAGCTTGCCGTGTAGTTTACTTGTCAAGAGCTTCCAAGTCCTTAGTATGTTTATTATTTGAGGTGTTTATAACATTTTAGCTAAGTTCATGTTGTGTTCCTAATTTTCAATGCATAGTCATAACTCATATTTTAACACTAAATTTTTACGGTTTATTACATTAAACATTATGATTGAGAATCTGTGTAAATTCGCTGTGGAATAATCTAACTGGAAACACTTGTGTGTCCATCAAAAGGATGATGAAAGTCTTTTTGAAGGTGCACCATTTAAGTGTTCTTAATTCAGTAGATGTTCTGTCCCTCTCAGCATCCCAGTTCCATGGTTGGATTCTCTCTTCTTGTCAGAAGTGCTGTGACTGAAGGAGGGGGATGTCTCACTTGCCCATGGTGAAAGTTAGAAGGTAGCTTTTGCCAATTTTGTTTTCAGGTGCTCAGCAAATTGTAGTGGATGAGTACTGAACCTAGATAGACATCAGTTGAATCTCTCCTCTCTTGTTTAATTGGTCTTTGGTGCAGGCTGAATTCTCTCAAGTAGCTTTTGAAGTTTCAGTTTTGCAGCTGTGAATGTGGCAATGGGAAACTTTTTTCCAGAAATACTAATGGTATACAAGCTTTGTGCCCTTAGTTTAAACTATCCTTATTGCCATCTGCACACACAGCTTGCTTTGCACGTGCTTCAAGGAATGTAGTGTACCTTTATTCGAAATTTCAGAATGGCATCTAGCAACTTTGTGCTAGTTTAAACACAGAAATGCAGATCTGCAGTGCTGGGCAGGCTGAATGCCCTTTAATGTTTCATAATGCTCATGTGTGTTCTGAGTTATGGTTCTTCTGGTGTGTGGTCTGACCCATATTATTGGCTGCTGTGTGAGAATTTCTTACGTGAATGAGGAAGAAATTCATGGCTCACGCACAAGCTTATTCAAATAGACTTTGAAAGTGTTTTTGCACTCATGTGACCAAGATGTAAAATGAGTTTTATAAAAAATCTCTCTAAGCCAGCTTGATCTTGATCCGACATCTTTTGTCAAGAAGGGTGTTGTAGGATGACTCCCAGAGGACCTCGCAGTTTAAATACTTGTGTTTTTCTCAAGGTATCTGCATCTTCATCGTGGCTGAGAAAAGACAGAGGGAAGTGAGTTGCTCACATAAGTGACCTCTTGCCTGCTTGCCTTTGCTGTGATTAAAAGGGAAAAGTAAATGCTAGGGCTTTGTCTGTGGACTTTGAAATGAGATCTTATAAAATGGAATCACAGAACTGAAATTTGAGGGAGGAATTTTTCATCAGGGTATATAAATGAAAAAATAGAAATATTAACAAGGAAATGCATTTGTTATATAGGAAAATTGAAAACTAAATTAACTTTTGTATTTTCAAGAAACATTTAAGAGTAATAAGAACCTGACAATCTGTTGACTGGTAGCTGTAATGAGCAATGGTGCAGTTTAGCGAGCTCAAGGTGAGTGTTGAATTAGACTAGGAAACTTGTATGTTTTTACACATAACGGTGGAGGAGGTTTGTACTTGAAATACTTATTATAATTATCATTCTACTTGACATCCAAAATAGCAGGCAAGTTATAGATTCCCTACAGAGAACTTTTCCTCTTAAAGATCTAAATTAGGTAATTCATGATTCTTTTAAAAATCATATGACTTCTTTATTTTTGTTCTCTGCCTATAGCTGTTTCTGCGTATGAGGTAGATCACTTCTTTGGCCCGGTACTGTTCATTAAGAGTTTTTGAAATGAGATGCTTGCCTTAGCATCTCTTGCAGCAGATCTTACTACCCATAGTCTTTTACTTTAAGTCTCAGTTTGCAGATGTAGTAGATGGAAATAAATTGAAATGGGCTGGAGCTGCTACTCAAAAAACATGACTTTTAGCTGGTTTTGGAGTAGAATGTCTAAGCAAAAAGAAAAAAGTTGACTCCTTATTACATTGAAAATTATTGAAAATTGAGTGCTTGCTGCTGCTGATTTTTTTTAAATATTAGTGATGATGGTCAAAGTGGGAAAGCTGCACTGAAGAATTAATGCAATCAACTTTTTGAGTAATTTTGAACTTAATTCAGTATTTTTCAAACCTGAATTTTGTTTGCAGTATTGCTGCTCACCTGCTTTGCAAACTGCTGTCGTCAGTAGTATTTGCATTCTTGGATCAGTAATTAATGTAGTACTTATCAGAGTTCAGACCCTGCATACCCTTTCATAGGACTTTTCATGGTGTTTCAGACTGATCTACTTGTTCTTTCTTCTTCCTTAATAGATAATTCCTCATTCTCTTCTAAGTATTTTTGCCAACTTTTTGAGCCACCACATCTAATTATTCTGCTTTATTTCTTCTAGCTTGTTTTGTGTAACTGTATTTGCTATGCAGGCAGATCTGTAGGTAGATCATTTTGGCTGTGGGTTATTTATGGCAGAGCTAATTAGCTGAGTTGCAGCTCCTGAAACAGAAGAATTGCAGCTCAGTTTCATGGAAGTTCAGCTGATAAGCGTTGCGGGGCCTCACCTCCTCCCGTGTGGAGCCAGATCAGAAGACTCAGTGCTGGACTCCCACACCCTGGTTGCACAGTGGAAATACTTGGGTGGCTAGCAAGGCTTCGTTAGCCTGTGTTCTCCATGCTATACCTGGTGTTTGTGGCTGTCCTTGTGAACTTGGGGGGAGATGGCAGCAATGGAGTCAACAGCAATACCAGGGATAGGAAAGGGCAAAAAATAGGTGGGTGTGGGCCTCTGCTGCTGTTCTACTAGTTCAGATGCAGTGCAGGATGAGCACGTGTTTAGGTAATGAAGCAAAGCTGATGGGGGTCTCCTAAAACCCAAGAGTGCAAGGGACTGGCTTTGCAGAGATAACTGATTGACTCCAGTGTTGATTTGGTGTTTGGGAGTATCTGCAAAATGCTCCCAAGCATATACTTTGTGTTATCTGGACTTTTCTGTTCTCAAGAGTGTTTCAGCCTATGCTCATTGTGAGCAGTAGAGCTGACTGCAGATCACAACACAGATGGTACTAAATGGAACTTTAAAACTGTGTATAAATATTTTAGGTATATTTAAAGTACTTCGTTAAATATTAGAAACAATGTAGTTGAAATACTTTGCTGAAAAGTGGGGTAAAACTCCTATTGACCTTGCTGATTGAGCTGAATGTTCAGTGGGAAATTTGCAGTACTGCATGGGTATTTGCAATACCAGGAAGAAAGTATTCATTAGGAAAGAATAAATTTTTCACTGTTCTCGCTGTGAAAGAGGCTTTCCGTTGTGTAACTGCAGTACAGGATCACTTCCTCACACTTCACATCCCAGTGCAGAAACCTAGATCTACCTTCTTAACTGCCTCTGAAGAGATGCCAGCACAGGCCATAGACTGTACTGCAGTTCCTGGGTTAGCATGCACATGGCTGGACCAGTAGCCAGGGCTGATTTACCAGCAGGCAGGCTCTTTAAACATACACAGTTAATCTTCATACTAAGTCTCTGTGCAATTTCTGTGTGCAAACATATCCATAGATAAAGTTTATGCCTTTCTCTGTTCTTCTCAAATTTAACTTTCATCTTTCTCTACCTTTCATCCTCCTGACCTTCTACCTGCATTCTCTTATGCTCTTTAAAGATAATGTTTAAAGTGCTACCTCTGGAAATGATGGTGTTTTAGAATAAGAGATTGAGTGCTGTTAGCAGCAGAGTGCTGCTGGGAGTTGCTTATTCTGAATTGGAAGCTTTGATTACATTTAATCATCTACAGTTGGTATGGTAGCGTGTGTGTGTTGCTTGTGTCTCAGCATCTTTGTGTGCTTTTTGTGCCTGACTCTGTTAAGTAACTTGCCTTGTAGTACTATCTGACAGTGGTTGTTGGCGTTTTTTCCCTCCTGTTATCAACTACTTCACATTTGTGTTCCTGTGTGCTAAGTATTTCTCTCCTGTTCTGAAACTCGTAGGGGCTGAATGGATGACCATATTTTCTAATTTAGATATTTTTTTTCCTCTTCTCCCTGCAATAAGACAAATTTTAAAAGGGAGTAACTTTGTTTTCACAATGCAGTTGTGCTCAGCATGCTGCTGCATGGGAGCTAGAATGGTCAGGTAGACCTCAGTGAATTTCTTCTGGTTGATACAGCTTCTCATGTTCTTAAACCCTCTCTCCCTGAACTTTGCATGCTCCTTTGCTGACAGTCTGCAGGCTAGGGCTGTGCACTCATTTGGTACCTAATCAGGTGCTCTCCACCACCTGAAAGTATCCATGTACCTTCGCTGTTTTTATACATTAGCTTGTGTCTTTGCCACATTTTTTTGCTTTGTGCCTGTGCTAATAAAAGCCTGGCTGAACTCAGTGTCTGCTTTTTGTCTGCCTAATAAACCTGCAAGATGAGCAAAATTCTCACAGGTCATGGCAGTGGGAAGATATTTCAAACACCTACCTTTCGGTGTAACAATACAGTAGTGTTCCACTCTGTAAACAAATGCTCATAAAATGAATTGTGGGTATAAACCTGGCTCTGCAGTCTGAGATCACAGCTCAAAAAAACATTTAGAGGGGATAATACTGTTGGCTGCAGGCCAATGAGGGGAAAAAGATTCAGGGAGGACTTAAATAAGAATGAACAATTTTTCAAGAAAGAAGGATTATCCTATATTTAAAATTTTTGAGCTGTAGATAGACTTTGGGCTATTTGAGTAAAATTCCTTTGAGAATACTGCATGTTGTTTGGACACGTGTTTTAAATGTAAATGAGTATCTGGAGAGAAACAAATTGTTTAAGGGAAACTATTTTCTGAGAGTGGTATGCTGCACAGGCTGCTAGTCAAGAGTTCAGGATTTCTCTGCTTGTGTATTTTGTAAAGATTCCTGTATGATGCCTACCATCAGTAAATGTAAGAGTTACATAAAGTAGGAAGTTAGTTTGGGAACATGATTATGATGAGTGGTAATCTTTGATTAAACTGTCTGAAGAATTTGGTAGAGAAGTTGCTTAGTTTGTCAGTATGGCCTTTAAACTATCTGAAAGATTTGAAAAGATCCAAAGTCCAGTTTTTGTTAATAATTGTAGCCCTCTGGAATTTTCAGAAGCTAGATTCTTAATCTCCTTATTTCCTGTTGTCAGTTGTGTCTGTATTGTCCGTCACTTGGAGCGTGTTGGGAGGTAGACCTGTCAACCTTTCCTGTAGTGGCTCTTGAGAATGAGAATAGTCATGTTGCTACCAAAGTCATCATGTTGCTTTAAATTCATGGGCAAGTTCTGTGGAGAGAGAAGCTCTTGATCTCCAGTAGACACTTTTTAATAGTAAAATTATCTTTAAGCTGATCTGCTGGGTGTTTATCTCAAGCATGTTACTGTGCTTTTATCCTGGGCAATGCATGGAATAAATTGATGAGCAGAAGTTTGATGAAGCATGTGAAAGGAGTTGCATAAGTAGTTTGGCTGGGCTTGTGTGAAATGCTGGGATTTGGGGGAATGGGACAGGATTGAGCTGAAGATGAACAGAGATTTTTTTAATGCTTCTGTTAAAGTTATATTTTAAATTATGTTTGATATTAAAGGCTTCAAATACTTTTCAGAGTTGTTAAGCTTATAGGTCAAAACCCAGTAAGAACAATCCAGTAAGCAAATCTAATATTAAGTTGGAGATCTCTGTAGATTGTATACAAATTTTGACTTCAAAAGATTGTAGAAACAGAAACAGGGCATTCCTTCCTTTTTTTTTTTTTTTTTCCCTTAATATTTGACTTAGTGTTTTTAAAGTAGACATCAAATAGCTCCTATTTTTTTGTCCCTTTTTTAGAATTACCTCTTCTGAACGCTCAGTTCTTTGGTGAACTCAAAGGCAGGTGAAGAATAATCAGTTCTGAGTGTGTGCTTGCTGTGAGAAGGGTTATTTTTCATCATGTTCCTTGTTTCCTTGAACAAAGCGTTCCAGCTGTCTTTATTCAGCAAAGATATCATCAGTTACAAGTAGTTATTGGGGCAAATCAGGTTATGAGCTGTGGGTTTTCTTTTTGAGACCTAAAATGATGAAAATATCTATTGCAGTCTAATAATTCTGCATATGGCAGATCTGACCTGAAGTTCTGTTTCCGAGTAAGAAAAATGTACTGTGGATGCTATCTCATGTTGAACTTCAGAGTTCAAAGGATAAGATATGAATGAGTGCTGAATTCAAGAACAGATGTGTTCAGAATTGTCTTAATCATGTATAACTTACACACTGGAGCATCTTTCATATATTTTGAAATACAAACCATGGCATTTTGAAGGGCTAAAAATAGTTGGTCAAAGTGTCAATGATGATCCTTTCATCATGCAGCTCCTCCAAATGTGTTGGAGGAGTATAAGAGAGAACATATCCCATCTACTTAATTCTTTTTCAGGAACCTGCAGAGGTAAAATGCTGTATTCTCTCAAGAATAAATTCAGTTTGCAAAGTGCTTCAGGATACTTGTATAGTAGGCACACATCAGCTTTCCAGTAAGGTTTTTTTCCTGACTGTCCTCTTACTGCAATTTGCTCATAGTAATGAGTATAAAATAACACTTTTTTTTTTTTTTTTTTTTTTTGGAATAGATAACAGCTAATTTTAATTACATGGTTGTAGCTTTTTAATTTACACACGACTGGAAGGAAGCCAAGGCCTCCAAGCTATTTTGTGTTTCAGTACTAAACTTAAAATCTAAAGCTGCCAAAAGGAGAAAGTAGCAAAAAAGTAAAAGAAAAGATAATCAAAAGCAACAATTTCATATAGGTGATGTGAACTGTCTTAAGTATCTGGGCCAGGCAAACTTTGCTACCTTGCAACTGCTGCTTGTGGCTTAGCTGATTCTTGGTGACTTTGTTATGTCTGAGCTTATTCGAAGTATTGAGATACAGAGAATTAATGGCTGTTTACAACCATTAGTATGCAACATATAATAACTTATGCAGAGATAGTATCTATGAAGAAATATTCTTTGAAGGCAGTTTATGTATTGAACACTAGGTTTGTATAGTGTTAAATCTTTAAATTTGTCCTAAAAGGAGCCTTCCTGCTCTTCATCCATTTCTATTAACTGGTTTTGGATGTCTGCAGCTAATGCAGCTTCCTGTTTTAATAAGATGATCATGAGATTTCTCCAAATCATGATACAGTGATTTGATCTTAATCTCTGCTGAATTGGAGGTGTCCATTGTTAAAATTGCAGCTTTGCTCTCTTATGGACTGATTACATTTTGTGTGGATGTTTTATAAAAATCTGTTGTAGCTGACATAATGACTTCAGATCAACGCTTCTCTCTTTCTTTCTTGGAGCTGCCCAGGTTATTGTATATCACCATTAGGAGTGTGGTCATTTAAGTTGAGCATTGAGAAATCTGTGAATGAAAGCTTGTAAGCTTGATTAGTCTTCTGCAAGCAGTGTTACTTTCCTTCAGTTTCCATATCTACAGAATTAGGTATGCTGCTGGCTTTCAGACTGCACTGCACCTCTCTTGGTTAAGGCACGTAGAAAGTCATCAATCACCTAAGATTCAACTGACATTTGCTTGTTGTGTTAGTAGCAATATTTTAGGGAGGGTAGGAAAGATGCATTTTAGGAAGGCATTGCAAGGGATCACCATGTGGAGAGGTCAGTCCTTAATTTCAGTGCGGATTTATTGGACAGTTTGTAGTAGCTGAGAAGCAAATATTTGAGATATTTGGAAGCTGCAAAATCAACATAGATTCCTAAACCCAGCCACAAAAATTCCCTGTATTTGGGATTTCCCTGTGTTATAATTGCCAGTGTATTAATAAATAGTAAAACCATTCTGATTTTATAATAGGAAAAGTAAAACCTTTGAAAAAAAAATAAAATAGGGAAGAATCAACATTAGTTTAATTTTCATGTAATAAAAACCACACAATCTGACCCTTGCTTTTGGTTCACGGCACATTTTCAAAGGCTGAAAGATCTTTACTTCTGGCAAACATAAATAGTGTATTTACCATTTTCAGGAAAAATTTCACTTTCCAGTTGCTCCTGTACAGTAGTCACCTTATAAATTGGTTGTGAAGGGGAGCAAAATGCTGACAAACCTACTGTCATGCATGAGATATGGATTACTAAATAGAAACACATGAAGAAAACTGAAAGTCAATATTCATTTATTATCAATAGCTTTACCTGTTCATCCTCACTTGCACCTTTTTCTATATGAAGTCCAGGTGAAGTGCAGTGCTGGTTAATTCCTCTGAATTGATGAGGTCAGGTTGCTTGGCATAGTAGCTACATCTCTGCCATGTACCTACCTTCTTACTCTAGCTTCTTAAAATGAAATGCTCCATAATTTAGGACTGAAGGTTTCTGTTTTTTTCTGCAGAAAAGTGAGCAAAACTGCAGACAACTAACTTAGACTAGGTGAACAGCTCACCTTGAACTCCAGAGTGTGATCAGGTAGTGCTTTGCACGTCAGATGAGGTGACATCAGAGGTTACTACTTTCAGATGTTTAATATTGTGCCCTGAGAGTTAATTTCAGTGCTAAGTAGTTCTCTTGAAGAAGATTCTTCTCTTGAAGAAGAGGTCTTCTGTAGCATTTAGATTTCTTCCCCCCTCGCCATGATACTTATAAAATGTTTTAATGAATATTATTTTAAAAAAGCTGTTTTAGTTTTGCTGCTGGTAAATGAATAACTTTACAGATATATTATACCAGGAACAGGAGGTTTCTTAATGTACCGAAGACTGATAGCTAGAACTCAAGTCCAGTGAAGGAAGGGCAGAAGTGCAGTTACTTAATTATTGGTAGAAACTGCTAAAGTACCTGCTAACTAAAGGAAACAAGATAGGTCTTTCCTTTTGCCTTTGACCATCTCGTGCTTCTCCTCTTTCTGGACAAGTCACCCTCCGTTCTGAAATGTAGAAGGCTTTGACCTCCTGTGGCCTTGGACGAAGCTGGGATAGTGGTTGCCATCCTCTAGGTTTCTGATGTCACAGAAAATGCTGGGTTTTTTTTCTTCAAAGCCTGCACCTCTGACCTTTTCTTTGTTTAATATTGCGTCTCAGGGTGCTGGTGGGGTGGGTATTGGCAAATCAAGAAGAGTATAGTGAAAACTTAAAAATGAGCAGTTTAATCTGAGTTGCAATATGGAATTTCATAGGTTTGAGAGGAAGTATCCAATAACAGATTTTTTTTTTTTTTTAACTGTCAAAGAGAGATGGTTAATTAAGATGTTTTCAATGTTTATGTCTACCAGCTAGGACCGCCTTCTTTAACAGCAGCTTTTTCTTTGATATTTGTCTGTGTATTTGGGCTCAACAGTTTGCTGAAAGATAAGAATAATAATGGAGAAATATGGAAACTTGAAGCCTAGTGCAGGCAGAAGAAGGTTGACCTCTCGGAGACAAGTAATGCTTTGAACAGAAGCTGTAGAAGGACAGAATGTAGAAAAGCATTACGGATTATGAACTGTGTCAAGAGGGTTTCTTACAAAGTATGTGGATGAGGAAGAAGAGTTTTTTGGTTCTGGGGGAGCGTGATAGTCGATCTGGTGACAGGTCACAATTTCTGCTGTATGTATGCATTTAATACATAAAAAGTTGCACATACGCAATTAAACAATCTGTGTTTCCTTTGTTTTAGTGCTTATTGCTGCCTGCAGTAGTACTGCTGTGACTTCAGGGAGAAGGGAGAATGGAAAGCCCACTAAAATTGTGGTTAAATTTCATTTTTAGTATCTCACAGATCATAGTCCCAGAATTCTGCGATTTGCAAGCAAAGGAGCATAACATTCTCCAGTGTATATTTAAGGCGACATATTGCTTGAGTGTTCTCCAGTAGTTTGTCAGGTGTTTGTTTAAAATATGAAAGGACATGTAAAATCTTAATGAGCATTCAATTAAGTATTGTTTGAGAGAGGAAAAAACCCTGTTTCCTGAACACTTGCTTCAGAGGTACTCAGTCTCTGGCTTCCTCTTGAAGTGTTAGGGATGTCTTTGATTTTAGAAATTTGTTTCGGTTTGTATACAGGAAAAAACTTATTGCCTTGATGTAGCAGCTTTTCATTTTTGAAAATAATTTTAGCCCAGTCAGTAGACATGCTTGGAATAAAAAGTACTTTTAATGCTCTTTGAGATTGTTATTAAAAACAGGTGCCAAGTAAATAGAGTTGCTTGGTGTTGGGTTGATTTTTTTTCTTTTTTTTTAATAGTGAAAAGGTTCAAGGAGATGCTTAGTTGCTTCCTTGAGATAAGCAGAAACTTTGCTGTGCAAGGCTGCTGTTAATGAGCTTGACTTTTATTATTGCCAGCTGAATAAGCAGCTCAGAGCAGCTAACAGAATTTTGTATTGGTCTTATACCAGCTGGAGTCAGCACAGATGGTAGTAATAGTTTCCATCACTGGGCAAAGATAAACGGCTGCTCTGTTGTAAACATGGAAGAGTGTTAGAGACTCCAAGTAATGTATTTGCTAGTATTTATTAAGATGCATTGAGTATCTGTAACACCAAGTCCTGAAGCGAACAATGTTAAATTTCTGTGAACTTCATTATTATAGACAACCTTGATGTTAAGGAAAGCACCTCGTTAATAAATAAACCTAATTCAAGACGACAGAGAAGTGAAATGTTTGTAAAGAGACAAGGTGTAATGGATCAGATGTTGTGTATGTGCAGTTACAGTAAATTGGAATCATCTGTGTCTCAGATTTGGAGGAAAAAATGGAGACTGAATTGTTGGGAAATGTTTTCTTTTTCCTCAGTCTGTGGCAGAGATGGAGAACACAGGGACTGCAGGAGGTTGCAAATGGAATGGTCAGTGTTTAGCATTGGAAGAAAAAAATCCTGTGATAAAAATTGAGGCTTAGATGAGGTGATTTAGCTGGAATTGGGTCAGAAGGCACTGGTTTCTGTTGGGAAGGGATAATTGCTGTAAATCCCCTATCACAATTTTCTGAGATTATGGAAGTAATTTGCAGTAATGAAGAATAGATGGCTTTCAAAAGCTCTTCAGGAACTGGTCTGCAAAAAAAAATTCATAAAAGTAACTTGTCTGGTTTGGCTTTCTGTGAATGCAAAAACTTTTGAAATGTATTCTCTGAAGAAATGCATCTGCTTGTGTGTTGTGGGTTTTATTTGTTTTGTTTTGTTGTTTTTTTTTTTTTTTAAATCTATTCCACTTCTTCCCTGCTCTCCCCCAAAACATGAGAATGTAGGTATTTTTAGTTATGTCGTGTGCTCTTAGTAGGTTTTGGGGTTTTGTATTGTACATTTTGTATCTCTATTCTATTCAGCACCTTAATATTTTTGTTCAGCATTGTTTTAGAACCACAGATAATACCATCAATTCAGATAACTTTCTGTACTTGGAGGTGGTGAGACAGCTGTGCAGGAAAGATTCTCTTCTGTTATCTTTTGAGAAGTGAGTAATGAAGTGAATGATGAAGATACACAAGAGTGACCTGCATAGGAACAGTAGTAACTCATAAAAAAAACCCCCAAAACCCAGAACTCCAGACTTAACTGTTTGGGTTTTGTTTTTTGGGTTTTTTTTGGGGGGGGTTATGGCATGAAAGGAGAAACCATTAAATAATTGCTTTGACTGTGGAGCTCACTGCAGGATGTGGTCAAGGAAAGAACTGAGCAAGACTGGGAGAGCAAAGATGGGCTTTTTCATAGTTCCCTGCCAGAGTAACAGCCTTCCCTTGCTGAATTGCCTAGACAGATTGCCTAGAGAAGTGGTAAATGCTCCATCCCTGGCAGTGTTCAAGGCCAGTTTGGACAGAACCTTGGGCAGCAAGGTCTGGTGTGAGGTGTCTCTGCCCATGGCAGGGGGGTTGGAACTGGATGATCTTAAGGTCCTTTCCAAACCATTCTATGATTCTATGCGGAAGCTCTAGCATCTTGTGCAACATTACAGGTAAAAGTGAGTGAGCATATATATGTCTGATATGGGTTTGAATTTCAGTTATTTGCATAAGTTAGTAATGGTTCAGATGATGTTTTAGAAGAATATTTCTAAGGTTGAGTTGTTCAAGGGTTCTTCACAATTCTCCCACTAGTTAATCTAGAGTTGCTGTTGGCAATGAAAGAGGAGTGAAGGCAGGCTGGGTGTAGGCAAGTCTGCTGCTGTTGTGCGACAGAAACACTCAAGGTTCTGTCTTACGTTGCCGTGTTGTGCCTCCCTTCTGGAGAAGAGTTAGTGTGAAGGGATTAAATTATAACTTTTGTTTTATGTTCTAGGCTTTGCCATGTTTTCATACCAAGGTGAGATGTGTGAAAAGAGCAGTCTTCCGTTCAGGGAAATCTGGGATGTATTTCACTGTGTCTTCCTGGACAACAGTTTGGGTCTGACCATGAAGGTACAATGGGGACTTGCAGATGCTAAAGCATACTCAGTGGATAGACTACACTTTTATTTTCTTTTGTGATTTTTCACACACACATGTGTGCGCACACACCCCTACTCTACCCTCTCCCTCCCTCCTTTCTTCATGTGAGCTGTGTCTCTGGAAGAGAGTTGCTATTGTGTGATGAGGAGACCTCCAAGAAAAACTTTTTGAGACAGCTCTTCAAGTGGGTCATATAATCAATTTTTTTGAAACAAGCTTAAAGAGAAGTTAGGTTTGTACAAATCTACTTCTAAGCTGCTTAGTTAGTTGGAAATGGCTACTTCACCCAGATCTTCATGTATTCTGTTCGCTGCTACTGCCTCCCCAAATTAAAACATACATTTTCAAAATCTCTTGCAGTTGTTTGCTTATGCTCCGAAAGCTTAACTAGGAGCTAGTTGCTTATATTGCAGTAACGATAGGTTTACTTTAGATATACTAAACTATTCTCTAGGACTGGCATTGGATACATAATCTGTGCTTGTTGTACTATTCAGAACTTAGGTATTTTCCAAAATTTCGTTGTTGTTTGCTTCTCTGCCTTTTAAACAGAGAAACTATCAATCTCTCTTTCTGGCCTTTGATTACCATAGTAAATAAACTTGAGCCACATCACTTGTTTATACAGATCAGGACTTTTTTTCACAGCTTTGCTCCATTTCTACAGAGTATCCTTTTTGCTGTTATATTTGACCTGAAGTGTGAAGTGCTTATGGGAACAAAAGCTCTGCGAATTGTTCACGGACTGATTTGCTTTTGAAGCAGGATCCCTGGTTTGCTTTCATGGCAATAGTTAGGCAATGCCAATAGGGAAACAATTGCTTTTGCTAATAATTCTTTCTTCAAAGACTTGTTTGGGGCTGCTGCTTCAGGAGGAGGGCACATGTTTTGATGAAGATTATTACAGTGTATTTCTAGCACTGTTTTTCGGGGGAGAATCTTGGAAAAGTATTAATTGTCCTTGAGATATTACTACAGCATAAAAAAGAAAAGCTCCTCTCTTGTGCCTCACATATTTAAATGATGCTGACTGTGCAGTTTATGTTGTTTGTGCTGTGGGTTAAGCATTAATATGTAGTATGTGTATGTAGCATGCCCCAGGACATAGACACATGAGTTGGTTAACCCATGGCATTTCAAGCACTCTGTTTTGAAAGACTGCAGACACCTCATGAAACCCCTAAAGGTGATTTGTCTATAGGTACAGGACTAAGTATCTCTGGATGAATTCAGGCTGCAGTTCTCATGCTTAAGTTCCTGCTTTTCAAGGCACAGTCCTCTGATTCTGTTTCTGATGGGGCCTGGTTTATATATACACCTGGCTTGATCTAGGGTTATTACTTAAAACTTGCTCTTTCTGCTCTGGATTCATAAAGAGTTGTATCTTTAAGTTCTTTGGAAAGCTGGTAGCCAAATACTGAAGGATGATGAGTCTAGCCAGCCACTGGATTATCATTCATGTTATTACAACTGGAAGTGCTGTGTTACAGTAGCTTTTTCTGCTTTGTTTTTATGCATCATGTATTTTCCCTGTGGAACAGACCAGGTGATCTACACATCCTTTTCAGATACTTTGGGAAGAAGCATTTTCTATCCTTGTATTTCTTTTACTGTTGATTTAGAGTCTGAGCCTATTAGGAAACTATCTTTGCACATAGGAGAGGATAGATTCAGTTGCTTCTTTGGCCTAAACAGATATGTGCTGAATTTCCCATCAGAATCTATGGTGGCTTACAGAGCTCTCCCATGCACACCCTTATCTTATGTTCATCACATCTGACTGGACTGTTGCTCTGGAAACCGCTGCAATGTCGCAAGTGACTTCATTATGATTAAATGAGGGGAAAAAAAATAGAACAAAAGAGCACATTCCTGTTTCAACATGCAACTTGGAAACTGTCTCACATACATTCTCTGTATTTAACAGCACGTTTTGGTGATGGAACACAGATCTGCCCTGCTAGTCGGGAGTAAAATCTGTAATTTGAAATTGCTATTATTTGTTTCCTTTAAATAGAATCAGTAATCAACTGATGTAGTTACAAGGATAGCTGGTTTAGATGCTATTAAAAGCTTTGTATGAATCTGTCAAAAAAGAGCCTATTAGCGTTTACACTTATGTTTTTATCCCTCACAGAGACTTAATTAGTTGTTTTAAACACTGAGAATACTTTAGTTTCCAATTATACCTGGGATTATTCTCTATTTATTTCTAGTATCTGTACAATATTTGAGTTTCTGAAGCAGGTCTGCCACAAAACAGAAGATTATAAAAATGTGCCAAGATGCTGCAAAGTTATTTGGCACTGGCTCAGCATTGTTACTGATTCGTGGTTACTTACATATGATTTTCTTATTCCATACTTAAGAGCTTGTCTGATAAGTTTAAATTTTTAATGCTGTATAGTAAATAAATACAACGTAATAATGACTAAAAAAGTGGAATACAGAGTTAAGGTTTTCTAGACCTGACCCGTGTCTTTTTCTTTCCACTTAACTCTCTGGAAGCTGCTTGCTGAAGGTTACACAGTCTCTGGTTTTCTGAACGGAAAACTCTTCTATTGGTGCAGCTTCCATTCAAAAACATGGTTGGAGTCAGCTCAGTGGTTCTTGCTTGGAGGTGAGAGGGAGATCAGTAGCTCTGCCGGGGTGCCACGACTCCCTGGCACAGTGGTGCCTGTGCAGTGCTGGTTGGATGTCTGGCTGATTCACTCTGACCATCCTGCTGGGCCTCAGCTGTGGGTCTGGGTTACTTGCTGGTTTCTGTAGTAGTGTGATGTGCTGCCGGTCACGTGTTAGTGCTTCGCTGGGAATCTGTCCAGAACTAGTTTCTGAGCTGTGGCAGCCTGTCCTTGTTCTGGGCCTTACAGTAAAGGGGGCAGCTTGTTGAGGGATGTGCATTTGTTTGCGTCATTGTTTGGAGCACTCTTTGCTGCTGTAGCTTCTGTGTGAACGTGAAACTGGTAATAGGTCTGCAAAAGTTTAGAAAGGCTTGGCATACATATTTCCATTAAGACTTTAAAGAGGATTGCAAAGCTGAGGGACATGCATACAAGGAGAACTGATTCCAGTCATGTTCAGCTTGATAGGTGCCACCACAAGTTACGATAATGAGTTTGGGACAGGTGTTTAAATCAGTTGATTGTTTGTTTTTTTTTTTCTCTCTCCTTTCATTTTTTTTTTTTTTTTATTGTCACTGGTTTGTTACACTGAATGAAGTAGTTGACCTGTGAGATAGTGTCTCAGTAGTGGCTGAAGTATGGAAAGTAAGGTGGATGAGGCATGCTGCAGACACACAGGAGTAGGTTTTTCTTTTGTTATATCCATATGAATGGCTAAAATCATCATTTGCAGCCATTGATAAACTTTATTGTCATTAACACTTTCAAGTAAATTGTCATTTTCTTCCCTAACAGTGTCTACACCTTCCTTTTTTTGGCAAAGCAAAATGAGTAAGCTTATCCTGAGTAATACATGAATTATCTTTTCCATTATCTCTCAGGAAGTTCTGATTGTTTCTGAAACCTTGCGTACTACTGATCTGCTACCTGAGGAATGTGTCCACTCCCTCTATTGTATAAATATGTGCTGTAACCATTAATATGAATCTGTTGTTCAGTTGGGTTTTTTTTTTCTGGAAAAATAATCAACAGTATCAAAACAGTGTATTTTCTTGTACAAAGCAATCATTTTCTCTGAATGTATGTTTTTATGATCTGTGTAGGTAGATGTACATGAATATCTTATCTCTAAGAATCTTTGCATAATATGTGCCCTTTTGCTTTTGTTGCTGGAATCCTAAGTTAACTTCTGAATCATAAATTCTGATCACAGTATGAAGACAGCTGCTTAGTCATGCTGTTTCTGAAGCTCTAAAGTAGGACTTCATTACTAAGGAAAGTATTGTGAATATGCATGTTCCTGGATGAATTAAATACTGGTAGCACTCACATGCAATGTGTGCATTTATTCAATCAAAACTCCATCACAGTAGTCCTTTGAATTTTCATCATGTATGAGGTAGGGTGTGTAAACAGCTATTTAATTCACAAAATTCAGACAGACCTATTTTCATTGCACACTGTTACTGAACATATTTGATATTTTTAGCAGATACACATTGTACTGACACACCATAGTTGTGAGAGGCCAGTTCTTTCTGAATTGCTATTTATAGGCTGGTCTGGAATGCTCACATGATCATATTGTTTGTAATCTGAGGCATTTATATTGCCAGCGATGCTATGGCAAAGAGCTGGTCAGTATTTCCATTATACAATTCCGTTTCCAAGCTGTATACCTAGTGCCTAACCTAAAGCTTGGCTTGGAGATTGACGACGTATGTCCTCTGTAAGTGGCATAAGTGCTGTCTTTGTATTTTTAAAAGAACTGTGTGATTGTAATGACTTGTACGTTTCATTATCACGTTGCTACAACAAATATTAAAACATGTGGAAGTTAAAACAGGATTTGAAAAATATCCATGGAAAAATAATCAAAGAATAGGCAGAAAACTGAAACCTAAGCATTGCAGTTTGTGTGTGAGGTCACTCTGGTACAGTTCAATCAGAAATGTCCAAGGCATGAATGATTTTGAGCTGGGTTAGTGAGACCCTCTTGAAAATACAGGGCAAAATTAATGTTGGCAATATGTCAGTGCTTTGTTTCAAAGTGCTCTTTAGCTTTATTAGCTTAGGTTCATGCCAGTTCCTTAGCCCAGTGATTAAAAACAATAACCAACAACTTCATTTGAGGAGAGTTGAAAAGGAGGAGCAGAAAATAATCAAGCTAGCAGGAAAAAACTACACTTATGTGTATTTGTTCTAGAGTATGTCAAAGCAAAAAGGGGAAAATATTTTTTTTTTTCATCTGCTTAATGGATTTTTTCTGTCCTACCTATGCTGATATTCTTTCTCCCTCCTTTCTAAACTGGTTTGAGTTGCTTACATTTCACTTCAGAATACTTAGCCTTGGTTGGTTAAGTACAATAAGGCTTTCATGTGTTTGTCTTACAAAGTTCAACCCTCAACACTTTATATCTTCTGTGTTTATTAACCTTCAATTTTGTTCTCTAATACCATTTCAGTAGCTTAATTTGCAGCCTGGCAAAGAGTACTCTTGGGTATTTAAACATTGGCTTTAGAAGCAAAACTGAACTTCTTAAATTTAGTTTAAATTTTTGAGAAATCTTACCAGTCAGCTTTTGGATCTTGAGCGCTTACTTTCTGTTTTAAAGAATTCGGTTTTATTGCCAAGTTAATCTCAGTAACAAACAATGGGAAGGGGGAGGAGTTGGATGTCTTCATGGAATCTCCGGTCATCTCTTGTTGTTTTTCTAAAGCCCCAAAAACAGCTTCAAAAGTTCACACTAATTAAAAAGCAAAATAAATATACATTTACTAGTAATATTCTTTCTAAAATCTCAGTTGCTCAAAAGGTGTGTTTTCCCACAGGTTATGAGTAGAATCTCACCCAGTGGTGTTCTCAGAGCAGAATATTGTTACACCACTAAACAGGTTGTCTTAGGACAGCAGCAAATGTGATACTTGAAAAAAAGGTATTTTTTTATAATTAGGCCCAGGCTTTAACATTTGCCGTTGTGAAGATTTTTGCCATCTATGGGTGTACAGAGCAACATCTTGGTGCTCCATTCCTGTTTCCTTAGCGTAACACCACTATGATGGCATTGATTGTCAATGCAGGTTTTGAAGAAACTATTTTATGGTTGCTCTTTTCATGTCTCTTCTGTTAACAAAGAGAAAGGTGGTCATCTGAAGAAGCACACCTGGGGGTGTGCAGAAGAAGAAGTAGCTGTGCTGTGCAGAGCACAAGTCCAGAGTGCTGTCACTGTGGGGTCTTGTGTAGAGATTTCAGTCAAGGGGGTGTTGGTGTATCTGTGTCCTGCTTCAGCTGCCTATGGAGACATCTTTGCTCACTAGTGCGTACACTGCTGCAACTAGGTACTATGAGGTAAAAGTTGGAGATAACCAGCACTGTCCACTTCTGCTGTGTACTACCACGATACATGGAGAAATGACCACTGATTGTTATTTTCTTCTATAAGGAAAAACATAATTTTTTGTCCCCTTCTCCTGCCCAAAAGATTGAAGATTTTCTTCAGCATGCTTGTAAAATTAATTCATTCTTCATTTCAAGAGAATTGAGCTCAGGCTCCCCACTTAACAAAACAGAGTCAGGAGAGGGTTTTATGAGATTTGGTGTACAAAGGAGGCTTTCCCTCCCTTCCTCCCTCTAAAGGGTGTAGAATGGTAGTGAAGATTTTTTAGTTTGACGAGCTGGGGTTGCATTTGAGTTGATGTATGCAATGTCATCTTCCAGAGAATTTTTTGAATGAGAGAGGATTTAGCAAATTTTGATGCTTCCTGCAGTGCTTTACAAAAGTTACCTCTTATCTGCACAGAAGTCAAGAGTTACCGTTCTCACAGTAATTAGAGTACTTACCCTAAATGTCTTGATACAGGTATTCTAAAAAAGTGCCATTTGGAAAAGATAGATTTCTACAAAAAGGTAGTCTAAAAAAGTGCCAGTTGGAAAAGATAGATTTCTACGAAAAGGTTACAGTTTCTATGTAACCTTGTTTTGTGCAACTAACTTATTTTTGCCTTAGCTTGACAGTGATTTTTACACAACTGATGTGTAACTAAAGGAAATGTGATATTGAGCTTTTGAGTTTTGATTGTACGTGTTAGGGGTAGATTCCATTGCCTAAAAAGAGGGGATTTAGATTAGGGAAGACACATTACATGTTGGCTAGTTAGCTACAGGTGTTGCACAGAGGAGTAGGTTCAGTGAAAACATCCATTTCAGTGGAGGTACATTAAGTAGAAACAGAATTGCAATTCTAAAATGTATCTGCTGAGTTTATAACATAGTAATGGAGATGGAAAGATGTGTATTTGAAGGAAGCTTTTGTGTTACATTTCTCTTGGTCTTCAGTATTTAGAAAGTGAGGGATAGAATAGCTAAGATTTCTGTAAAATTTTCCACTGTGACCTGTTGAGAAAACAACTGCGAATAAAGCAAATACTTTTAGTCCTGTAGATTATGAAATTACTGTTTCTAGTGTTCTTTCCTGGAGTATTTTCTTGGATGAAGCTTTTGGATAATGCCACAAATCTGTCTGACACTTTTTTTTAATAAGCGAAGAACAACCAAACCCTGAATATTGTTTCATGTCCCAAGCTTTAGATTTGATTGTGCAGACAGGTCCTAAGGTAGAAGAATATTATTGCTGTATTCCACAGCTCAGTATTGTCATTTTGGTTTTGGACTTCTGTATCATCTTTTCAAATTGCTGTGGTTTTTTTTAATCTGCAACTTATTCTGAGACAATGGTAAATGGTGTGTAAGTAATGGCATCATCATCTGAGATCATTGCAGGAAGATGATCAAGGGGTTCTGCAGTTAATTTATCAATGCTGTTAATTTAGCTTAAAAAGTGTCTAGCACAAGCTTTGATAGCATTTTTTTTTACAGTCAGACTTAATTATTTTCTACCATGATTTCAGCAATTCCTATGTGAATGGTATTTGGGTGCATAGTTTAGCTGAGGTCTTGTACACAATTTTGTTCCCTTTGGAAGGGACATATTCCTTCTGCAAGTTTCCTTAGCCTCTTTGTAAAAAGATTTCTGGAAGATTCATGACTTAAAATAATTTTACAGGTCCCAGTGAGTTATTTTAAGCTAACAAGGCAATGATATTTATGCTTCAAGTGTTTTGGAGGGAAAGAAGCCAGTCACAATCCATGGACCGTGACTTTTGATTTCTCTCAGTTAATAAAAATCACAGACTCAGTAAGGATGAGCCACTAAAACCTTCTCCCCCCATTCCTGCATATCTTGTGTGGAGTCCTGGAGAGGTCTCTGCTTGGTTTGGTATTTCTTTTATAAATGAACGGGAGAAGGGATTAATACTAGTATGACAGAATATGTTGGCAGCACTACACTGCTGCTGCTGTTGTTAGAGCATGGCAACCACAGAAAGTTGTGGGAGGACCTTCAGGTGGGTTGTGGCTAGCTCATAAAAGGGTACATGAAACTCTCTGTGAAACACAAATCTCTTCTAACATTATGTACCCAGAGTGGTTTCTGGAGTCCCTGTTCTCAGGAGAACCATCTTGACGTTATGCTCATTCAAGGGGAACACCAGCTTAGCATTCAGCAAATGGGTGGAAAAAAGTCAAGGGACTGCTATGACCTACTGGGGAAGCATGTTAGGAAAGAGCAGGGAGTGAGGGAAGAAGCTTTGTGTCTCTCTGCAGCTGCAAAATGATCTTGACTGCTGTGTTCTTTGTGGCCCTCCCACTTCAAAAAGGCATACTGGACCCAAGAAGAAGTAGATAATGTCAGTAAGGGTGGTGAGCTTACAGACCACTTTTACATGAGAAAACAATACAAAAGTGAGAAGTCTTTGGTCTAGAAGACAACAGCAGGGGAGGGAAAACGGGTATGCTTAGAGATCTGCACATCCATAAACAGCAGGAAGAATGATTTACTGTCTGTTATCTTACAGGAACTGTGGGATTTTTACCTTAAATTATCAGGAGGTAGGTTCAGAATAAATAAAAAAATATTCCCATAATTAAACTGTGGACTGTGTCACAGGATGGTCTCACTTTTAAAAGTTCATATGATTAAAAAATGGTTAGGTAAATGAATATAGAAGAAAAATGATCAAAGGCCATTAAGCTCAACATACCAGTTAATTCTGTCTGAAGTTTCTTACTGCCTGTGGCTGGTGAGAGTACCTGTTTTCTGCACCTGCACTAGCCTGCTGCTGAGTTTTCTGTTGTGTTCCTCAGGTGGCTTGATTAAAGGGTCTAATGACTGTTAAAGGTAGGATCTGTCCCTTATCTGATATGCCAGTGGCCTAGTACTCAGTGCAACTTCACCTCTCTCTCCTGGGGTTCATGTTCCCATTTGCACATTGATGTTTACTGTGCACATTCCCTGCATTGCTACAGCTGGTTTTTGGTTCTGTAAACTAAATCAGCAAAGATAATTTTAAAAATAAAGAATGGCAAAGCAAACCAGTGCGCTCTCCCCCCTCCCCCCCCCCCCCGCACTGCACCCCCTCTTGTGCTAGATTTATCTAACAGAGGCACAGTGGAATATGACAGACAGTGGTACAGAGCTGGGAACAAGAAGCTGGAGGGGAGCAGAAACTTCTTAAACTGGCTTTGCGTCTTGAACAATTACAGTGAGGTTTTCTTAGAGCAACTGTTGCCAATGTCTATTAGTCTGAAGCTTACTCATTCTGCCTCAGACCTGAAACAGAGCATGCACACTTGAAACCCTACCAGTTTTTCCTCTTCCCCACCCCTGCAGAGATAAAACTATTTCACCTGCAGCCTAATTAAAGATACAATCTGTGCTTTCAAAGTTTTCCTTCCTCTATTTCTGATATGTTCTCAGAAAGAATTTACTTGCTAAAGTAGTTCTTCAGCTTTTAGAAATTAAGTGATTTCTATGGTTCTTGTCTCCTTTTTTCTTTCTGATCTCTAATGCAAACTGAATTTTTTTGTAATTCAGCCCTTTGCAATCCACAAAAGACCTAGGCAATGGTTCTTTAAGAGTACTGTAGGAATATAGCAAAGACTAGTTATGCTTTCTATGCAAAAATATTCTTTTTCCTACAAATGTACATATTTTCCAACCTTTAAACTTGATTGTTATTTCATAAGCATTGCAGTCTGAATACAACGTAGGAACTGCCATTCTAAAAGATATTTGATAGAACCTCTTTTAGAATATTCTCTACACTTGAGTTTACTATGCTTAAGAAATACAAATTCAGACTGATTTTAAGTTAAGATAGCTAGAGGATTTCAGAACCTACGTGGAAGTGGAAGAGCTAGGAGGGAAGAGTAACATGAGAGCATATATAGAAAACTGAGTTGTACTGAAGTGTTAAATTACAGGACAATGTTGATACAAGAACAAATAAATAAGATTTAATTTCTTCAGCATCAAAAATTGGGAAAGCTTTCTAGACAGCCTTCCATGAAGCAGAACATGACTGTGAATTGTTCAGACTTCATCTTAAAAGGCTTGATGGCATTGTTGGCTTTGACACGTGGAGACTGCATGTCCTGGAGATCTTATTTGATCCCTTGCTGGGTTCTTCACAGCAGACTGACTGTATCTTTTTGGAGGCATAAAGAAATTTCAGGCATAAAAACCAGGTGTGAAACTCCACTGAAGGTCACTGAGCTGCTACAAGCTTTATATTTCATGTTGAATATTTCTTTCTATGAAACTGATGCGTATGGGTTGGTGTTGAGACCACATAATCTAAGGATTTTTAGATGTGGTGGTTTTTTGGTTTTTGGTTTTTTTTTTTTTTTTTTTTTTTTAATTGATTCTTGATTGACACAAATCTGGGATGATAGTAATGGTTAAAAATTCCTGGGTCACAAACCTTGCAGATCATCTTGTAGGGCCACATAGAGCCGGTGGCCCGGTACCACATCCAGGCAGCTTTTGAGTATCACCAACGATGGAGCCTCGAGCACCTCCTTGGGCAACCTGTGCCAGAGCTCAGTCACCCTCAGAGTGAAAAAGTGCTTTCTGATGTTGAGAGGGAACCTCCTCTGTTTCAGTTTGGTCCCGTCACTGGGCACCACTAAAAGCAGTCTGATTTTGTCTCTTTGCACCCTCCCTTCAGGTGCTTACACACATGGATGAGATTGCTCCCTGAGCCTTCTCTTCTCCAGCCTGAAGAGTGTCAGCTCTCTCAGCTTCTCCTCACAGGGAAAATGCTCTAGTCCCTAATTTTTAACTTTTCAACTTTTAAATGTTTTTTCCTGATTTTATTATTCTCCAGCATATAAAGCCAGGCTTCCTTAAGAACATGAATTCAACCATTTAGGATTCAATTAGATCTAGAAGACGACTGTGCTTAATACTGAATTCAAATACCATTTGGGTCTTTTAATCTGTGATCTGTTAAGGTCGTATATTCCAGTCATAAGATGATCCTTGTTTGTTTCTTTTTAACCCTGCAGAGATGTTACTGTTATTGTTTCTACAGCTCTAAATATTGCCTATATTGTTGTACATAAGTGGTGTGTACTTCATTTTTCAGTCCAGGAAAACTTAGGGATCTTTTTCCACAGTGGTAGTTGTAGTGGTTGCATTAGAAGACTGGAGTGTTTGTCTCTTCTCTCATTTATGTCTTACTGTGTGGTATGTGTTGAGGAGGTGGTTGTTGTTACTACTAAATGCATGTTACTACATACATAACACAATGCCTGCTAGAGAGGCCTTGCCTGCAAGCTTCGCTGTAAAAATAAAAAATAAAAAAAAATGTTTATGGTGCAAAGTAAAATAACATCTATGCAAATTGTCACAAATTCGCAGCTCTCTGGGAAAGGGGGAGCCTGTTAAATTTTGTTGGTCTCACCTCCCCTGTTGTATAGAATGTATTCTCTGGCAAGGTATTCAGCCCAGTAACTCATTTACTTCTCTGGTCAGGTGCGTATTGTAAAATACCACTCTGCCATAAAGGTGTCTAACCTCTGTCTGAAGGCCTCATATGGAAAATCTATGAGTGCCTTTGCACTTGCCACTCTTTCTGCCAGAAATTATCTGTTCACAGATCCTAAGATGAGTTTGGGTTGTGCCTCTTCTGCTAAGGTCAGTAACTCAGTGCTTGATATCTTCTCTTTGTGAACATTACCTGCCTTGGCAGCCATTCTCTTTTTAACTGATAAACTTGAAGCATGCACTGTGATGAATTTTTTTCTAGCCTTCGAGTGAGTTTTGTGGTTCATTTCATGGCACGCTAGGTTACTAGAGCTAACCGGGTTGCTGCCTAAATGTTGTAGAGGTAAGTGATCTCACTTGTGAGTGCTATACAAGAATAAAGTCTCCTTAGTACTTTTAGGTGTTGGTCCTGCAACAAATCAGGACACACTTTGTCTATTTATGTAGAGTTGATCTGAGTTTATGTTCTTGGTCTGTTGTTAACATAATAAGCCTTTTCTATCCTATGAATCATCATCACCACCTTTCTCTGCATAGTGTCCGCTTTCTGGCAAATGGTAGCAGTTGTTAATGCTGTTTGTTAAAGCAGATAATGTCATCTTCTCAAAGTCATGCAATCATTCTCAAAGTGGCAGCCAGCCAAGTTAAACTTTCTTCTGCAAAATCTTTTTAGAGAAGTGATGGAAATTGCTATGCTAATGTGTATTGTTATCACACCTGGGGAAAGTTTTAATTTTAAATACAAATTAATGAACAGTATTTTCTTTCTGATAAGTTCACTTAATAGTCATGTCACTAAAACCACATGCTAGGATGAAACAAAAACAGTACTTTGTGAATTTTGCTGAGTCTTAGGCAACTTTTGCATTCAACAGTTGCATTTGAAGAATGCTAACACACATTTGCAGAGCTGTCTGAAAGGATGAAGTGTCAAGCCCAGTTAGTGTCTCTCTTGAAATCTCATTAGTAATATAAAGCAGAATGATAATCTTCATTGTTGTGTTAAAGAAACATGACAGTGAGTCTTGGGGGTTCTTGCCTGTTACCCAGCCTGAACACATGGTCAGGCCTGTTGCACATATATCTTCAATATCTTCTCACTGTAACTTGTTCTGATCAAATAAGAAAGGTTATGCATGCATCCCAGCAAAGAGAGTGATATCCCACCCTCTCCCTGATGAATGTAAGGTATTAGAACCCAAGTTCAGCTCCAGTTACTTGGTTAACACTTACGGTTCAGTTCTTTCCAGTACATAGTATTTCCACTGACTTAAGATCTTCTGTCTTGATCCTCTTCAGTGAAGCTGCTAATAACTATTTATATCTTTGTAGCCAATTGTAATGTTATTTTGAACAGGCAGAGTAACCAATTTGAATTTAACTTATGAAAAGATAAAAGATAGGTTGTTTATCAAATTTCCTTCACATGCCTTTGAAGGTGATCTGTCTTGCAATAAATACTGTATATAGCAATAAAATAGCAATATTATTTTTCGAATATCTTTGGGTGCTACCTGCACAATGGGTCTGTCTTCACTGCAACCTAGTTTTTTGATGGTTCTTAGAGGCAGTTTTTCTGAAGGAATTTCTAAGGAGCAGTAGTGTTGAAAGGAAACATTTTCCATTGAAGTTGGAGACTAAGGAGGTAGCTAATACCTGGGAGCACCTAGCCCAAGTGACTGGTTGGTTGAGTGAAAGAGCCTCAACAGAGTATGTGCACAGAGTTGAAATGCCAGTTAATGCTTGGGGTGTTTTTCTCCTCGAGAGCATTAGTAATAAATGCAACAGAACGAGAATAATGGGTGCCTAATAAATGCCACATACATTTTTATTAACACTTTGTCCTGGGTTCAGCTACAGCAGTCATTTTCCTCCTTCTTAGTAGCTGGTGCAGTGCTGTGTTTTTGACTTTCAGCCTGGGAACAACGCTGATAACACCGATGTTTTTAGTTGTTGCTAAGTAATGTTTACTCTGACCAAGGACTTTCTCAGTCTCATGCTTTGCCAGAGAGGAGGGGAAGCCAGGAGGAAGCAGAGGCAGGACACCTGACCCAAACTGGCCAAAGGGGTATTCCATACCACAGCACGTCATGCCCAGTATATAAACTGGGGGGAGTTACCCGGAAGGCCCAGATCGCTGCTCAGGTCGGGCTGGGTATCGGTCGGCGGGGGGTGAGCGGTTGTGTCCTTTTCCCTTGTTATTCCTCTTATCATTATTATTGGTAGCAGTAGTGGTTTGTATTATACCTTAGTTACTGGAGAGCTGTTATCTCCCCCCATGGGAGTTACATTCCTTTGATGCTCCTCCCCATCCCTCCGGGAGCGGGGGGAGGAAGGAAAAGGGGGGGAGTGAGCGAGCGACTGTGTGGTTCCAAGTTGCCGGCTGGGCTTAAACCACGACACACTTCTAGAATATGTTTCCACATTCAGGTTATAATCATTCATTTGAGGCTAGTCTTAAGAGCTAATAGATCCAGGGTTCCAAGACCGGATTCTTCCCCCCCTGCCCTTTTCCTCATACTGACTAGTTACTGCTCATTTATATTCTTTCATATTCAGCTTTATTGTAAAGGAGTGAAAAAGAATTTGTTTTTTAAAGATCAGGACTACTTTGTAGCATAACTGCCATTAGCAGGAATCATGAGGTAGACTTGCCTTTTTGTTATGAGTCTAACTGGGTATTACAAGAACAAGTGTGATTGTGGTTATGTTGTACTTCTAATAGGTGTAGCAGGTTTTCGTTGCAATAACTGGAGTCTTAGATAAGTTTTGAATGAGTATAATTAAAGACTGGGGGAAAATAGATTATTTAATGTGGAAGGGGACAGGGTCCCAGCAGTCAGGATTGAGTTAGAGCTCTTATTGCAGAGCAGAATGACAATTTTGGTAAGTTTTGCCTATTCAGTAAAGCAAATTAAAAATTAACTCAGAGATTTTTCTTTTGGTGAACTTTCTAGCAAAGTGATAGATTAATCTCTCTGCTTATGAGACCATTCTAAGCTGATCGCTGTTTGTAAAGCGGCATGCTGTCGCATGTAGGACAGGTATCTGCCCTTTTCTGGATAGTCAGTAGAAGTTCTTTTTACATGAATACTAAGCCTTCAGTGTAAAGATTAGAACAATTTGAACTTCAGCAAATTGCTGGCATTGGAATAATAATGCCTTGGGCAGGAAAAATAGTCAGAACTTGTGAGTGAAGGTAAGTTAAGGACTAGTGGTGTTCCAGGGCAGTTGTCACTTTGTTTTCCATCTTGTAAATGTCAGAATATAATGTCTTTCACTTACTTTAATGAGCTTGTGTTGGTTTCATAACCTGTGGTGCCTTTTATTTTTTTTATTTTTTTTTTTTCCTTTTGGGGTAGTGCATCACTGCCTTAGTGAATGAACTTAAGTTCTTGGAGTTGAACTGTGTTATGGTGGAATATTCAGGCATTTTTTAGGTTTCTTTTGTGTCACGGAAGTCACTTTGCTACTGTAATGTCTATTTTGTTTAATTTGCTCAGCAGTAATTGTCACTTTGATTTCACTGTCTGTCTTTTCTCTCTTTGCATATGCTAGATTTACAGTGAGTGGCACAGCTTCTTCATGCAGTGTTCCATGAAGCTGAAAGAGCAACATATTTTTACAATGTACATCTTTTTCTGATGGTGTTTCTGATTATTCTAAGCTAGTACCTTATTATGCAGGCTCTTGCTCAAATGGTTTTACTTGTTAAAATGTTTTTCCTTTGCTGTTCTTCAAAGAATTTTTTTTTTTTTTGTCTGTAAAGAAACTTTTGCTGGGTAGGAAGATTAAACAGATAAAACAGCGCATGTGCTGCCCACTTTATGCAAGAATATAAAATAACTAATTATCTATATTTGTGTATGTATGTGTGCTCATTTGGTATGTAAAGTAACTCTTCCAGGAATCCTAGTATCGATTTGTGATGTCAGCTTCATTACTGAGCTCTACAGGAGGTGCCCCAGCCATGGACAAAGATGGGACACTGTTCCCTTAAGGGACATTGCCTCTGCCGTTACCTTTGATCTTCTTATGCATTTAAAAAAGAGAAGGGAAAAATGGGCAAATGTGCTTTTTCTGTGTTCTTTGTGGAGAAAATGGTGTACTGCCAGTAGTTTGGAGTGAAACTCTTACTGTGGCAGACTTCGATCTTTTTCTAGATAGGTGCTTTTGTTAAGTAGTAGAGCGCCCATTCTTAGTATATAGGCATGCTTTTTAAGATGCTTAGTATCAAGCCTGCGAGTAACAGCCTCCAGTGACGAACCATGAGACAAGGAAGGGTGCTAGAACTGCTTGATCTTCCTGTGAGGGTAGGAGAAACTTTATCTCTTTGCTTTTACATAATTTATGTTGTTAGCAGTTTTGGAGTACTGAATGTCTCTGCTGCAACTGCTCTGAAAGCCTTCTGTACATCTTAAACAAACAGTGAAGTTACTTCAGGAAAGCAAGGTGCAGTTTATGATGGTCCTACCACCGGTTTGTTCCCATGCACTCTGCAAGGCAAACACACACTGCTGGTTATTTTGTCAGCCTGAGCTGTAAGGCAGCCTTATTTAAAAAACAACAAATAAATGCTCAAAAAATGCTACAGTATTTGTTTTGAACATCTGGCCTTTAGATTCCAGATATGCTGGAATGAAAAAAAGTATTATTTTTAGCAGAATGATCTTTTCAATTTGTTCATCTTTATGCTTACAGCAGAGAGAAGGAAGACTTTTTTCAACTCATACAAAAACCTGAGGACTCCAATCCCTTTTCCAATATATTGATAGTTGCTTGTAATAATTCTTTTGATCAGTGATCCTGTGGAGTTCATCAATGACTATGTAGCCACTACATATAAACAGTTAATTATATATTTGGGAAAACAGGGAGTACCATGAATTTGCTGTGCTTGCACATGTGATGAGAGCAAAAAGGTATTTCAGAGTCAATGTCTTCCATGGTGATTTCTGGTGTAGTCAGCTTAGAAGAGCAAGCCTCAAAGCCATGTGGTTCATTCGTCATCTGCTATAGATACTATGTGTGGTTACTTAACATAGCTGCTTATGATTGCTTCATCTTCATTAACTAATTGTGAGAAAGGAAAAGAATCCACCGAATACTTCCCAAAATGTGGAATAATTATAGTACAATTGTGACCTACTTGGCTGCTTAGCACAGCCGAATTGGAGATGAATTGGGCTGTGTGGATGTTGTTCCAGAGAATCTTAAGACCTGTTTTTCAAAGATGCCTTGTTCCTTTGTCTCCTTCAATGTGGAGTACCTGGTTTTACACCTATGGTCTTATTTTTAAACATACCTTGTCCCTTCTGAAGGTGACTTTCTTGACTGGTAATGGGGGGGCTCATGAAACCCCATTATATGGAATGGGGAGAAAAACCCAATTCTTTCAGGTTTTTGATACATGAAATGTTTTTCCTACTGGTTGAAGTGACATCAACAGTGGTTAAGGGACAAAAAATCAAGTGTGGATCTGAAAATTATTAAGTCTTTAAGCTGACAGTATTGTGTACTTCTGGATGATCATAGTGCAGGGGTGTCTTCTGTTGCTTCCTATTGCATGTGACTAGTTTTCTGGTCAGAATATGTAATGCCAACTTACATCAACTTTTTGTATGACAAAGGGAGACGGCTGTTAAATAGTGTGGGTAGTTTAAAAAAGAAGAAACAACCTTTGCTGCTGTTAATCTACTAGCAAAGCACACTCCTCTCATTATATTATTTCAGATGCAGTGGGTAAATGGTAGAGAGAAAATGTGGATGTGGATGGGAAGAGTTCTCATGTGCTAGCATAGACCATGAGAACCAAAACTGAGAATCGCTTCTCTTAGCAAAGGTAAGCAGCATTAGGAATTCAGTTTTAGCAAGAGACAACAGGAAAAAAAAGCTTGCAATAGCACAGATCTTTCTAGAAATTGGTTTTCTGATTCTGGATAAAAATTTGAGGTAGCTACATACTCTGTGATCTTGATGTGTGTTAGCCAAGCAGGACAGGAGAGACTTAGTACTGCTGTAAAAGAAAAAGCCCAAGTAGATACCCAAGCAGACATACTGCTCAGCAAAGTTAGAAAATCATTCTAAGTGATATTTTACTAAAGTCATAATGACTTAGAAGCAAAGGCATGAGGAAGTTCAGAAGCTCAGTGCGCTTTGTGGTCTTTGAAATTCATACTTTTCTTCTGACCTATGAGAATATTTTACAGGCTCTTCGTGGTATTTACCTTGGGTTTAAGTTCTAGGCATGTGAATAAAGTCAGTCTTCCATCTGAGTGTGCAGATGGAAGATGCCTTTTGTTAGGTTAAACCAAAATCCACTGTTGTGCCGCTGCATTGTAACTTTAGGTAACTGATAATTTCCTGAAGTGTGCTAGCTGTCCACTTTTGAGAAGATTTTGTTGTCATTCAAACGTATACCTGCATGTTGTCATTGACGCCATGGATGATTAGACGTGGACTCAAAAATTCTAACTGTTGTATCTCTGTGATCTGTTGTCTGTTCCTCCTCCCCCTGCCCGCCCCAGCCCCAGCTGTGACATGGAATCACCACAGTTTTGTAGTCAGCATTTTGTAAAAACTGAGACAAATTCACTTACATATGAAGCTGAAAGCGACTGGTTTGTGGGGAAGGAAAGAAAGCATGAAGCATGTGTTAAAACAAAATATGAAAAATTGATGGGTGCTAATGCAGGCTTTATAGCACATCTTTAAGCTGCTACAGATGTGATTTCTGATAAACTGTAAACAGTTCTTTATTTATTAGTCTGAGCCCTTTGAAGAAAGTCTTTTGGAGTGTCTCCATCTGAATTACTGCCAGGATAATGGTTACAGTGAGTTGGTTAGCTGGAATTTCCAAATAGCTTAAGAAAATCCGTCCTGTGAGCCAGTATAGCTGACTTAGTCCAGAGGCCTTTCATTACTTTGCTGCTGGTGATGCTAGCAGGTGACTTGTGGAGTTGCTAGTTTGGTTTTAACAGCCAAAGAGTTCAGAGCAGTAGAATGTTACATATGGTAGGAAGCTGCAGTTCTTGGTGCTTTGAAATTCAGAAGATCAGGGGTGAACATCTTCCTTCCAACTGGGAAGCTCTGATATCTACCAGAGGCTTGAAAAGTTGCTATTATGCTATTTTTTTAAAATGGGCATCAGAGGAAAATAAGAGGAAACCTCCTAAAAGTGGCTTACATTGTTTAAGTAAATATCTTAAGAAATGTGTCAAACCATTTGTTTACTTCAGTGATGTTCTGTACCTTTGACAATTGTGGCTTATAGGAATGATCTCAGGAAAAAAATACAGTTGGTACATTTTCTGTCGTTTTTTACACGAATTAAACTGTTTAGGGCTGTTGAACCTGTACATCAGTCTATCAGAAATTCCCTACGAAAGCTAATGTATTCTAAAATTATATTTCTAGATATGAGTGTATTTTAAAGCTTTATAAAAAACTTTTGAATGGCTTTCTTTGAAGGAATTGGAAGTTTAGAGCTTGTGCTGGGCCTCTGGCTGGACAAGCTGATAACATTGGACTTTTATCACATCAGAAAACATATTCAAGTGGAAAATATTCAAGGTACAGCTAAATGTGTTTTTCAATTACAGAGCAGTGCATTCTGCACAAGTTCTCAGGCACCTGGACATGAGCTAGTGATGAACTGAGCCTGTGTAGCCACCGTTAATGAAAGGCTACAAGTGCAATGAGCGGTTTGGCTCAGAGGCAAAGCATGTTTGCGTTATACCAGTACTGTGTACCAGCTGTGTAACTTCTGGTTTAGGCAGACATGTCATCTAAGGTAGGAGCTGAGACTAGGCAGAAAAGATTGTGTAAGATATGTTTGTGGATTTGCATCTCTTCAGCTTTTTTTGCTGAGCTGTTGCACTGTGGGTTGCTAAGAAAACTGCTCAGTGTGTTCTCCCCCAAACTTGGTGGAGTCAGTATGTGTAGTATGGTGGATGAAAGCATGGCTTCGTCCCATGTGTTTCTGCACTGAGACTGTAGCCTCTTGATAACTTTGAATTTTGTGTAGCATGTCTGTTGCTGAGTAGGTGGAGAACTTTCATCCATATCCATATCTTAGAAACCTTACTGTGTTCTCTGCTTGTGCTTTGTCTGTAGGCTTCACTGGTTTGTGTTTTTCTTCTCCATCCGTATTTGTTTGATTTTTATTTTTTGCCTTGATGTGAAGAGCAAGTAGAAATTTTTTCTGTATATCACGTAAGGCTTATTTCAGTACATAATGCAAACATATGCCTAAGGTTGTAGTTTTCATGAATGGCCTAAGTCAGTCTAATTCTGCACCATATTTTCACCTCCTCTCAAGCATTGGTATTAGCAAGCACAGGGCCGCATAGGGAGACACACAGCAATCTCACTTGAAACCAATCACACCAAAAAAACCCAAACTGATTTAAGTTACTCTGTGGTCTTACGGCTGCCAGCAGAAGCATAAAAGCATTTAAGGAGAAGTTGAAGTACTCTGAGCTGGTGTCTTTAGTTTGGGGGTCTGTCATTTCTGGTTTATTTCTCACGGCACTCATTGGAGTTGTATATAAAGCGTATTGGTGTTTCTTTGTTGGCTTCCTATGCTCTGTGTAGGTGTTCTGTGGCTAGAGAAAACAAAACACAGATTCATTGTTCTTCACAATTCTATAATTTCTACAAGAAGCATTTATTTGGCTCTTGCCTTGGTCTTGTATGTGTAGCATTGGTGAAGTGAGTGGGGCTTCACCCTGGCGCCGTAGTCTGCCAGTTAGCAGGCTCAGTTTGTTTGCCACCCAAGATGGGCTGTGGTTTGACTTCTGCACAAAACGGATGGTTGTCTTCCTTCTAGAACTGAGTGCTGTTAGATTTTTATACTTACAAGGAATCTGAAATCTTCCTTTCTTTTTAATGTGGGTCTGTATTAGTAGTTAAGTAGTTACTTAAGTGGGTAAAAATCTGTGGTGTATCATACGAATACCTTCTGGTTTGATTATTCTTAAATACATTGTGGATTACAAAAAATTTCAGATTACAGTAATGATGTACACTGACTATGTTTCTTTTCTTTTTTCTTTGGTCTCTTCCCTTCATGTGAATGGTGTATTCGTACTTCTCATCATTGTTGCTGATTTTTTTGCCAATCATCTAGAAAACCACCTAAGGTAAGTGTTTTGTCTCTTTTTGCATTTGTACCTGCTTGCAGATGTTGGGCAATGCAGAAGTGTTGGGCATATTGCTGTAGTACGTGATCAAATACAGCTTTGATAAATGAAAATACATGAAAAAATCTGTTCTTCATACTTCTAAGTTAAAGACTTTATAATTCCAGAAAAATACAGTTTAATCCAACTGACACGCAGGCAAAGCATGACGTGTTAAAGCTGTGACGAGGACAAGCATGATCTTACCGTATTCATAAAAACATTAGAAAGAGTAAATACATGTCATGTGTTAAACGTTTAATTGCATACAGTTGTGCTTAAAATTTAAAATACTGTTTTTAAAAGGTGGCATAATACATCTAGTAAGAAACAAAACTGTTCTTGTTTATAGTTGATGATATCCAGGGGATTAATGATTTGTGTAAAGTGGCCAGTGCACCGGAATTTGCCTGGAAAAGATTCTCTGTCTTGTTTGTAATACAGGGAAAGGGAGGGAGAATGTGTGTTAGGTACTTACTGGGATAAAGATGAAGCTTCATTGAGATGGCAAATACAGTATTGGTACGGGGCTGATAGCAATGATAAAGTAAAAGGACTGTGAGAACTGCATCATGTCAGCACATGCAAAACACTGCATTGGTATTTTGCTTCAGCAATTTAATGATAATTTTATCCTTTCTGTTGGATGGTACTTTTTGCAGCAGAAAACTATAGTTAGCTGTGAATGAGCTATTACATTATAATATTTTCTTTGATTTGTAGATTTTCAAGGAACAGTACATTCAAATCTGAGTTCTGCAGGTGTAGCAGAGCATTCTGTAGGCCTCTTGGGAATAGAAATTGGGAGGCATATTGATCTGTATGTGTCTTGTATGGTTATCTATGTAGTTTATGGTTCAGGCAGCTATTTTATATGTATGCATGCATACATAAAAATGTAGTTTAAGGTCACAGCAGGTGAAAATGAATAACACTGATACTGAAATTTAAAATGGAAAGCTGTACTGATTTACATCCCTCCCCACTCTTCCACCCTGATTCAATTTCTTAAAATTATGGACCTGTTTTTTTTTTCTTCTAATTTTTCAAATTTTTTGAAAGTGTTTGATAAAGTCCTATTAGTAAAAATTAATGCATTTAATACAAAAGAGTTTCATCATTGTTTTTTTTTTTAAATGCAAAAACCCTTCTTCTTTCTGTTGTTATTTCACAAAAACTTTTTTATAAGTTCATTTTCTGTACTTCATCATTCGTGTTCCATTACAGGCAGATAAAGTTATTCTTGACATTATGTAAAAGCTTAATTATAGCCTTGCATTTCTTGGACAAAAACATAACAGTTGCAGCTTGTGCATATATGCCATGGTGGTAGTAGTAGTGTTAGATATAGCTAGATGATCATCAGCACCCTTAAGCTATAATGCCTAAACTTATGAGGTAGTATGAAATGTATATCACTTTGAGACAGAAGGAGGTTCTCACCATCAGTGGAAGTAGACATTGTTTTTAAAGACACAAGATTATATGTTTCTTGATTTTATACAGTTTTTAGGGTGCTGCACGTAGTTAGTCTTCAAATCAGGATATTTTGAAATGAAATTTCTGAACTGTTGGAAGTTTGTTTGCTTTAGTGAGCCAGTTTATCATCCATCATGGATGAATTGTGATCCTAGTTCAAGCTGGTAACTCTGAAGCACTGGTAGGAAAAGTTATATAGGGATATTAGGGCATTTTCCTATTTCTACAAACATTGTGTTTAAGTATATTACTTATATTGGGGTTTTCCTGTAAGTTTGTGACAAAGGTAAAATGCCTGTTCTGACCTGAGATTTGTGAGCTGTTCCCTCGGCTACCTTTAGGTTTTCTGTCCCTGCTTCTTTAGGCTTGTGATAGGTCTTGTGTTTTTCATACAGTGACCAACTTTCTCCCCCTACCCCCCCAATTCTTCAATGTTTTCCTTTTACATTAAGCTTACTGGTGTAGTCTGTGTTTGCCATTTCCTAATATATCTCCTTTATCACTTATCCCTATCAGCAGTTAAAATAGGGATATTGGAACAGCTGCCTGGTGAATGAAAACTTCCCTTCCTCAGTTCTCCTTTGTTGTTCATTTTAGCAACCAGGTAGCCCTGTAAATCATCCTACATGTCAGATAGCTTCATTGAGATTCATGTGAGCAATATCTGCACCTGTCCAGCATAACTTTTTTCTGTAAAAACAAAACATGATTAATTTGCCACCTATTGGTCAGATGGAAATGGCTATTAAACCGTAGTTGTGCATATGCTCTATTTTACAGCTACATAGGCAGTATGTTAGGGATTATGTTCAGTGTTGCTAAATAGTGGAAGCCCCAGACTCTGTCTAGTCTATAGTGAGGGTTAGGCTTCAAAGCAATGAATAATGATTGTGAAATTAGACTCCTTTTTAAACTAATTATGTCATTTGGCTTAATCTGGTAAGCAGTTAATACTGGATATAGTACTCATTACCTGCAAATAGTTCACATAAGTATACTTCAATGTGTAAACTGTTAAAATTACTAATTCTTCAAGCCATTGATTAGGGGCTTTAATAAAACAAGTTCTCCAGAATATTGATTTGGCTGTTTAAAATGTGACTACCCAGTGGCTGTCTTTTCTGATTCTGTAAGAAGTTAATGCTGTGTAGTGGTCAGATACAATAGCTTTTCTAGTTTAAAACCTGAAATCTCATTTTAAGTCACAGGTATAGGTGAATTTGAAACAAAACTCCAGATTTTTCCCTGTTATGGTGGGTGCATGGACCTGCATCACAGTTTTGCTGTGGAAGCCATAACCTCTAGCTGCCTCCTTAGCAAAATAGTAGCCAACAGCTGTCTTAAACTGCTGTAGGTGTTTGCTGAAGAAATCTGAATCAAAGCTCTGTATTTTTCCTTTACTTAAACTTTGTGGTTACCAGAACAAGTCTTTTGTTTAATTTCTAATGGTTACTAACACTTTGAGTATTGTTCTTTATAATGTAAAATTGGCCTATATAACTATTACATAGGCTAATGTGGCCACTTACAATGACACTGCATACAGTGGTACCAGGATCTAGCACTTACTGGCTAATTCTTTCTCATAACTTTCAATTTTTATGTTGGTGATGTAATGTTTGTGAGTTAAAATGCTTACAATGAATATACGATGAGTACGTACTCAACCTCGTGTACTTATTTTTATGATGGACTTCCAGTTGTGCAAGATCTGTCCTGGTGAGTCATATTCCATTACTTGTAGCTGTGTTACTTGACGAGTTCTAGATGTCTAAAGTGCAGTGTCCAAGGTTTTTTACAACTGTCATACCACTGAGACTGAAAGTACTGTGCAGTTTCAAATGCAGGAATAATAGAGCTGGGGAAAAAAACCCACCCTGTTTTGTCTCTTTGCTCCACTCAAAATGGAGCTTAGAAGCTACTACCCTACTGTGGCAGGTTCTTGGCAGCTTTCTTTCATCTAGCTTTCTCTTCAGATGATAGGATGAGGTATGAGATATAGAATCTTGGAAAAATAAGAACATTTTAAGGCTTGTTTGTTAATTCCCTCTGTTATTTAAAAGCCCAGAATAATTTTGGGTCCAGATGTGAGAACTGGCCAACACCTGTATGAACTTATGTCTTCTTGCGATTGAACGCCAACCTATGCGCATACTTGAAGTAGGTCTATACCTGTCTTTCGTGGTTTTCCCATTTTGCTTACCTTCTGAAAATACATTAAGCTTCCTGGTTCAGTGGCTATGGAATTGACATCAGAGTAGGAAAGCAGAAATACTTACTCATATAGTCAGAGGCTTACTCAAAATGCTTAGAAGGATAACTGTAAGTTCAGGAAATATTAGTGGAGATACAGGCAGCAACTTTAAACTTTGACTTTCAAACAAAAATATTTGCAGGTTTTTTTCTTTTGATGTTAAAACACCTAAATGGAATAGGTTTTCCAAAATGTAGTTAAAAGCTAATTCGCAGAGAGTGCTTGAAGTTTAAAAAGTTCTGTTTGTGTGTCACAGATTTCTCTCTTCAAATATGTTTCAGTAGTTTTTTTGATATAGTCGGTTGATAGAATTTTTATGTAAGTTGGTGAAGACTTTTTCTTTCTTCAAAAAGCTAAAAAGACATTTTCAGTGCTCGGTAATTCCAAGCGTGAGTATTGGCCACTGAGTCTGAGACTTCAGCATTATCAGAACTCCTGATAGCTTTGATAGTTATATTAATAGGGGGTTTAATACCTTCTTCAAGGAAATAGATCTTGGGGACTAAAAAAAAAAAAAGATTATTATTCTTCATACTCCTATCAAAAGAAAAAGTGATACCCAACATTTTTGTTTTCAAAGAATAATAATGAGTGAAAACGGAAGAAGTAAGGGAGCACCAAGGATGAGACTGAGGGTTTTTTCTTTTCCAACATAGCTTAGGTTCTGTATCTTGATCCTGAGTATGCTTGTGTGCGCTTCTTGTGACTGCGTGTCCTGCACTGGAGGTCAGGAAAATAGAAACTTGTGAGTCATCTTTGAGCAGAAAAGATAATCAAAAGGGTCGCTCTTCAGGTAGGACACTGCCCTACAGGCATTTCCTGATAATGCCTTCATTAGGTGTGTGGGGAAGAGCTTCAATTGTTGGGGCCACGTTTCTTGTTCTTTTATGCATTACTCTGTTAATTCTTGCATTTGGAACCTGTTTTCCCAAAGGTCTGAGCTGTCCTGAAAATTGCTTTGATTAGGCACTTCCTTAAATTATCATGGCTGGGAATGTTCAAGGTTGCTGTTTTGTCATCACTGATCAAAATAATTTTGAAATGTTTGCCCACCTGTTTTAATGGAGAAGGGATTTTTAACTGCAACTGCTCTACATGTTTGCAAACAGTGTGTGCCCCAGCAGCAGTTCCCACTTTATTGCCTGATGCTTTTTTTTTTTATTTATTTTTATTTTAAAGTGATCTTGTTACTTCCGCTAGAAGGATTTGGTGATTTTTCCAGAACAGATTTTATGTATAGACCAAGTCCATACACTGGCTTTTTATGTATGAAAACATACTAAAATGCTATATTTACATTTGTTTTATCTTGAGACAGAATTTTTGTCTTCCTCTTGCATAATCGTTTTTGAACTTTTAAAAATTAGTCTGACCAATTTTTACTGTTAAAAAAACCCCCAAGTAAGAGCTGCTTTTCTGTGAGAAATGCTTGGCTGAAAGCACATATTTGAGTTTTTAAGGTCTCAGTGTTTAAATTAGGAGTCACTGAGTAATCCTATCATGATTTTCCATGTTAACCAAGGGGAAAATGCATAGGACAACAGATTAAATTGGCCAACAGTACTGCTGCATTGACATTTAAGTCATTACACAAGATCATGTGTAGCTGGGTAACTCTTTTAACTGGGAGGCATGGTCCACTGCAGATAGATATTGTTACCAAGTCCTGTGAAGAAAAGTCCATACAAGTGGAATGTGAGAAGAGAAACAGTAGTTCTTGGATTATAAAAGTTTGGAGAAGGGTTAGACCATTTTCATTGATGACAGGGAGTTCTTTATGCTTAGATCTGAAGTGCTACAAACAAATGCACAGAAGTAATCTAAGCCCCCTACTTAGGTGGAGGTCTGAAGATGAGGTAACTGCTGCATTTTGCTTGTAGTTCAGTAGCGAAGTTACATCTTTAACTGGGCCACATCAGGGAACGTCCTGACTCATGAAGTTGTCTCATTCTATTTGTGCTGCAGTTAAGTAACTCAGACCTCCCTGTTAGATTGTTATTATGTGTTGGTTTGTTTTCTCTTCAGAAGGGAATTCCAGAACTCATTTTCCTCTTGTGAATTAAGTGTTTTCTCAGTATGGAGTCTTCTCTCAGGCCATTTGATGTGTTTTGCATTAAGCTGGGGGAAAGCTAAGGAGGCGAGGTTACTATGCTTACCTGTTTTAGTCCGTCTGAAATGCTTGCAGCAACAGACACTTTGGGAAGAAGTAGGTTACAATGTATCTGTAGGTCAGATTGCATAGTAATTCTGCAATAGCAGGGATTCCAAGATGTTCTACATCCCCAAAAGCCAAAAGGAAATGATCCATCTTCTTCTGCACTTCAGGGTTTGTCTCACAGGGAATTTGGTGTGTCTGCCAATAGTGGTTGTGGTTCTTGCTCTATGTTGACCTTCATGGTTTGTCTCACTAAGGAGATCAGCTGTTGGAAGACCAGACAGAGAAAATCTTGGCTCGTGCAGAGTTTTAACAAAGAAGATTGGTTGTGTTGTTACCTCTCCTCTTAGGATCCCAAAGGCAAAAGAAAAAGAATTTGTATAATTAACTCGTCCACAGCAATTTCACCATGGTAAAATATGAAAAATGCACTGCAGCTTAAGGTGTGTTTGTGGCAATATAAAGCTGTCAAAACAACAGTGTTAAATGTCTATACCATGATGTTCTCGGATGTGCAGAAAAAGTAACTTGGATCAAATCCCAGCGTGTTAAGTGTTTTTACAGGACACTCTTCCAGGTCCGCAAGTCCACTGAGCACAGTATTGAATCTCATTTGATTTCTACCCAGTTGGAACTCTTGACTGAAGTGATATTAAGTCTTTTCATTAGAGCAAGCTCTGATAGCTTGTTTGTCTAATACAGCTACATTTTCTATTTCTAAGTTTTGAGCTTCCTCTACTGAGGTCCAGTACTGTACTCTTAGTTTAGGTAGATAATCTGATAGTACTTATTTGTTCCTTAAGGCTTGTAAGTAGTAATGCTCTTCTTTGAGCCTTAGAAGTCCAGCCCATGCCAGAACTTTTGTGTGTCTTGTATTGGTGTCTGCTAAATAGTCATCTCATCATGTTCTGTATATTGAGTCCTTTTGGTGCTATTTCATTACTGCTGGCAGAAACTTTTGCAGCGTTAGGGCCTGGAGAAGAGTGGAGATAATTATTAGGTTTTGGCTGAGTTTTGAAGTCTGTATTAAGAGATTCGGTAAGCAGTGTTGTGAATAATGCAGATAAAAAATAAGTATTGCAGTTCTGTTACTCTCAAGATTTCCCAGAAGTATTCTTGCAGATGAAGCCTTTCTACACTTCTGATTTAGGATCCATAGAAAACCGTAGAGAGTAACTGCAATTCAGCAGTCACGGATCGTACTGCTTTAACAGACGTGCTGTGTAACCAGAGTTCTTAATTTGTCTTTTTATATGCTTCTACAGGTGTTTGCCTTCGATCACTGCTTCTGGTCCATGGATGAATCAAACATCACAAAATATGCAGGTAAACTATTTTCCATACATCTGACAGTGTAAATAATTTGAGAACACATGAGAGTTTGGGTTTTTGTTTTGTGGAGGTGTTCTTGCATTTTGAACTGTGATGCTGAAGTGATTTCTTCACAGAAGCAGACTCCTCATTTTTACAGGGATTGAGTCGTCTGAGTGCTGGTGCCTCAGTTCAGAAGGAATGCAAGCCTTAAGGTGCCCAGGACACTGTTTAGGAGGAGTGCTTTTACATCCAAGTGGTAGTGGTCGTTTTTTATCTTCTGGCAGAGCCTTTTGTGAGGATTGTGTCTGTCACTTAGAATGAAATTTCAGTTCTGCATCAGTAATTTCTTCTGACTAATGCTAGTGATGAACATGTGTGTTTTCAGTGCTCTGTGTTCCTGCACGTAAGAGAAGAATAAAGCATGTTCTCCTCAGATAGTGTGCTTATTTCAGGTCTTTCAAGACATTTGTAGTCTAATTGTTCGGATCCCTAAAGTTTTTGAGTGATCAGCTTTGTGACTCCTTCCTCCCAAAAGCTGGATAATCCAGGCAAGACTGTAATCCCAGTAGTTAGTTTTCTCATAACTGGATTTGTGTATTAGCACATTCATACTTTATAAGAGGACTTGTTTTGATAGAGCTGACTCTGAACACGGGGATTTCAAAGCTGTGGTCCATGCAAAGGAGGTGAAAAAAAAAAAAAGGCAGTCATTTTAGATACTCATACTACGAAGTTCCATGGCCCGTAAGAAATCTTGGAGGTCGATAGGGTTAATTAGCTCAAAGATTGAGATCAATGGTGTAATATATGAACTGTCATATACTTATGTTAAAATATATCTCTGACTGCTGTAGTCTCTGGTGTCAAATCCCAAATCTTGGGAGTTGCACTTGATCACAGATTTCACTGTATTTCTTGCTTTCCTGAGCAAAGATACGTTTCATAAGGAAAAAACTTCCGTGTCTGCTTGTCTTGCAGTAACTGTCTTTGCACTGATCATGTGCACTGCACCATATTCCTAGTTCAGGCTGGTAGAGTCTGGAGCACACAGCACCTCTTTCTGTGTCTGCACGCCTCTGTTTCTTCTAAAGGAAAGAGGTGATGGTACATACTCAGATCTTGGCCCCAAGTGCCTCCAGTGTGCAGGTGGGAGCTGTGTGTTATGAATCCACTGACAGAGAAGAGAGAGACCACAGAAACACCCCTAACCAGTTAAGCTTGTTTCTGTCTCAGTTTAACCCACCTACAGGCGAATTCAGGGGGGTTCTAGGTCTCGCTAGACAGATGCATTAAATACTCCCTGCCCAAAGTAATCTCTGTGGATGCTTAAGTTTAATGTCATTGGCAAGCACAATTAAAAAGAAACATGTATAAAGCTTGAAATCTAAGTCTAGAGTGCTTGTAAATGTAAGTAATATATGAGCTTCAGGCTTAAGTAAAATTCTTGAAATATAAAAGTCGTGTGAGACAAATTTAGTTACTTGAGAAACCCTTTTATCTGCATCACAGAAATACATTGGCAGATATGATAGTGAAAGGTTTAACCAGACATTCTCAAGTGTGAGGCTACCCTGTCAGTCATTGCTCTTTGGGCAAAACCAAAACATGCGTATCTTGCATTATGATGACTAGATGTAGCATGGTGTATATCACAACATATTAAAGATTTTGTCAACTGATATGTAGGACATCAGAAACCTCACAGTATGGTGTGCATTGCAGACAACATACGTATGAATTCTGTGTTGGCTTAGGTAGATAACTCTTCCATGTTGCTTTTGGGATGTTTTTGTACATCAACAAAACCAAAGTCTGTGCTTCCTGGAAATGCACATTTGTTACAGAATCCTTAAAGCTGTCACACATGGTTATGGGCTAGGTTTAGTTTTCACTTTGCTGATTGATCTATAGTACTACCAGCACTTATCCATATTTTTTGCACAAGAGAAAGGTTCTTGTTTGGATAAAATTCATTGTTTAATTGGGTAATTGGTTACAACTCTCTGGCTGTGGGGGAATATGGCTGAACCTGAAATGGGATTAGCCATCTCCTTCTCTTACAGTCAATTTATTGTGAGATGTCTTCAGCTTTTTTTGGCTGAACATAAGATTTACTTTGTACTTAGTAATTTTCTTTCTGAACTCATTTTCAGGAAGCACAAGGGATCCTATTCCACTTTGGAAGTTACTTTCTCTTTCCAGCATTTGAAAACAGAGGGATTGTTGCTGTTGGTAGCAGGATTGCTTTTTTAACAATTACCCCTCCCCCCGCCCCCTCCAGAAGGTTAGGTTCTAAAATGATCCATCAGTCTCACTAACAGAATAGTGAAGGTAACCTTCATGTGACGAAAAATACCTAGAGGGCATCTTTGCAGCTGTCCTTGCAGGACTGTATCTCTCAAAGACAAGAGGGAGTTTGGAGCACAGAAGAGGAGTAAGCTCTTTACAAGACCTTTGTAGAAGTGTGCTTTGGTTTCAGATGCTGTAGGAGATGGAGGCTCTTTAACAACTTGGTATGACATCTTAGAGATTGCAAGCTGCAGAACCCCTCTGAATTGCTTTTAAGACTGAAAAGGAAGTATTTATAATTGATGTTAAAGTGAATGGGTGGTTTCTTTTTTTGGGGGGGTGGGGTGGGGTGGTGTGGTGGTGTTTCAGTTTGGGTTTTGTTTTGTTTTTTTTAATTCAGTGAGTTAGCAGATAGAGGGAGGATTATTCTGAATACCAATGCTCTGTGCTTCTGAGCAATTTGTGGCTGTGTTGTTCCAAGCAAGGAACAGTTATAACCTCTGGATTTGTGCTGATCATCAGATGCTAGCTCCTGCACCTTTTTTGACTGTTTAATTCTGAAAGACATAGTTGGGTATTTGGTGAGAATGTGAACCTCTTATCAGAAAAACAAAACACAAATAGGCCAATGAAATTTTTGAGGAAGGAGAGGAATTTTTCTTCTAGGATAAAATGAGTTTGCCTTGATCTGGAAAACGGCTGGAGCTTTACCTGACAGGCTGCAGGAGAGGTATTTTGAGAGTAAGCAGAATAGCTTCTTATTGCTGTCTGTTTCTTGACTTGAATAGTTCAAGAGTCATTTCATGGATAACACCTGCTTGTCTTGAACAGCTCACAGAGACAAATAACAGCTCAGCATTTTAGTGGAGACGAGGACATTGAGAAATTCTCAGAGTTGAGAACAAAGAATTCTTTTTACAAGCCTAGACAATAGTAAGAGCCTGTTGAAGTCTGCAATGAAGTGGATTTTTAAAAGGAAGGAAGGAAACCCTTCAGTTTGGGGAAGGATTCAAGAGATGGTATAAATAACTACCATGGCACTTGGGCAGGTTGATTCCAAGGAACTTGTGCTGTATCAACTTGTTGGTGGATTTTTCTGAAATTCCCTAAGCTGCATCACATTTGGCCTGAAATCTCAGCTCTGTGTTTCTGCAGGCTGCATCGTCCTGGAAGGCTAAACACCTGACTCTGGGCTAATATTTAATATTATAGAAAATATGTGTACTGACTACTGCTCTTTTAGCAGCTGTTTTAAAAGGAAACAAACTACCTTAAAGAACTATACTCTTCTACCCTCACAAGAGATCGTGAATTGTCTGTCTGTAATTCTGACTAATATTTAAGCTGTTACATGGGAGAAACCTATCCCTTTCTTCCCTTTCTTACTGTTTCCTTTCCCCTTTTCCCTTCTTTTCCTTTCAAAGGAGCCTCTACATAGCATGTGGGGCTTAATTTTGTGTCATACAGCTGACATCTGACATATAAATTTTGGGGGGAACTTATTCAGTGTGGCTTTAGTGCTGTATGGGTCCAGCACTTAAGACATAGACATTACAGTACCTAATTTGAAGCACTGGAGAACTTTTAGTGGATCAAGGCTTCTAACATTAAAGAGTCCAGTGTTTTGTCATTACTGTAACATTAGACTGCAGTAGTTAGATGATGCTAGCTGTTGTGCTTTTAGGTTCTTGTTAAGGTGAACCATAGGCATCTATCTTCCCATTTTAGTGATATTCTTTAAAACTATTATGTAGCAGAGCTTTTAATAATTCTAATCGCCACGGATCAGGTTTTATTGTGACTATTAGGTCATGGAACCAGCTGTGATTTATTGCTGTCAAGATTTGCTTATTCAAATGTTCTGGCTTAGAGATTAGGCCCTATAGAGACTTGATTTTTCAGTGTTGTGCATAACAAGTTGTTACTTGGTTCTAGCTGTTTTTGCCATGTAAGGGAGGGGGTTCCAGGAATGGCAGTGATGTGTCATAACGTTGCAGTCACAACCTGGCTGAATGAATGTGTGCTAACATGAGACTATTATCCCTATTTCAGATTGACAGGTTGTTCTGAACTAGAAATACTAGATATCTAAAAACCACACACTGAAATTTTCGTTACAGTACAACTTGAACGTGTTTGTCGCTAAATGGGCAGCTCTTAGGAAAGATAGCAACTGCCTTTTTAAAAGGGAGTTTTGTTGGAAAGGGAGTGGCCCTCCTTCCTCCCCTCCCTTTTCTTCCTTCTCTTCAGCTGTCTGTCACCAGTCAAGAGAACTTGAGAATGTTTAATCTTTATCTGTAAATAGCTTAATTTTCCAGATTGTGAGAAGGGGTCCTAGGGTTCCTCTGCGATGTGGAGGTTTTCCCAGCAGCACTGTCAAATTGGATTTCCTGACTAGTGCTTCAGGAACTGTAAGGGGATGATTTGGAGGAAGAGAAGGTGAAAGAGCATAGAGATGTAAGAATACTTAAATTCCTTGTTCTGAAAATTGTGTGTTGTATTTTTGCATGTCAGGGTATTTATCTTTCTGTTTTCAGGGACTTTTTATCTTGCATATTCTCCAAATTTAAATGTTCTAATAATTCTTCTGGCTTAGAGATTCCAACATAAGATTTTTTGCATGCAGCTTTGTGGGTAGATAATGTGGAGGCTTTTTTTAGGTTTGTTAATAATTTAAGAGCCACTATTAACATATGCACTGCCATATTTTGCCACCTTTACTTTGTTCTGTACTTTTTCTGTTGGAATACCCAGCCATTTCAGTAGGTAGAGAACATGTGAAAAAACCTTTTAGCTTCTGAGTGCCATGCTAAATGCCCTTGATGCATAGTGGTAGCACAAACATGGCATTCGAAAGTTCCACGAATGTAGGTTAAAAATATAAATCTGAGAAGGAGGATGGGTTTCCTTTAGCTTTCAGGTAAGTTGCAGATACCACTTTGAATGCTGAAGTCTTCAGTATGGTTACTGCAAAAAAGAGAAATGTTTATGGAAGGATGTCAAGAGCACGTCAGAGTGATGAACATCACTGAGTGAAAATCATAGAATCATCAAATGATTTGGGTTGGAGGGGATCATAGAGATCATCTAGTTCCAAGCCCCCCTGCCCATGGGGCTGGCAGGAACTAGATGGAAGGAACTAAACCATCCACTAGACCAGGTTGCTCAAAGCCCCGTCCAACCTGGCCTTGAACACTGCCAGGGGTGTGGCAGGGACAGCTTTCCTGGGCAACCTGTGCCAGGGCCTCACCATTCTCATAGTGAAGAATTTCTTAGGACTGAAAACAGCCCTAAGAGCTGATGGAAAGATTCTTGGGTCAGTCTCCTCCTGGAAGTGGCTGCCTGAGAGATAAGGAGTTATTAATTTGATCTTTGCAAGATTTACTGTTTTCCCCCTACTGTTGGCATCAGGCTTGCTGTTGCACTTGTCAAAATGTGCAGATAAAGTCTTGAGGCTATGAAGACAGAGATGTCTGGTAAAAGCGGAAAAGATTTTCATACTGTCTTGATGTAAGTCTTCAGAACTGAGTGGGCATCTACCAGTGTTTCTCAGGTTTTGATTATCGGAGCATCTCTAACAATGTCTTAGTAGGGTTTTATACCTTGGAGCATTAAGGGCACTGCCACATGGGCCATAACTAGAGGTATAGAGTGTATAGCAACATCATTCAATAATCTTTCTTGCTGCATGATTCCAGGTTAACAGTCTTGCTCTTTAAAGTAAAGGAAACAAGATTATTAGGCTGTTGTCTGTAATGAGAATACACCAGGCTTAGGTCCCCAGTCCTCAAAGGGTTGAGCAGATGGGAGATCCTGGCCGGCGAGAAGTGGCAGCTTGTATGCTTACCCTGGGTCCCTGACAGCCTTGGGTACACTTTCCTCAGCTTGGCTAGTTGCACATCTGTCAGTCACCTAAGGCTTGCCTGTGTTCTGAGCAGAGGATGGGAGAGGGGACAGGTTTTTCAGTGTCAAGCCTTTAGTTGCCTCCGTAAGATTGTAATGTAATGGTCTTAGCCAGCTGGAAGATTGGGAAACCCTGTCTGAAAGGCAGTAAAGGTCAGTGTAAGGGAAATCTTTCTGTTAACTAAATATCTTTTTCCTTTCTGTAATTCTCCCTTTTTCTGTAAATTAAGTTAGAATCAAGTTAAAACTTCTGCTTACCTCTAAGCACTGGGTGTCTGTGGAAGTGAAGTCCTATAAATAAGCAAAAGTGTTAATGGCAGGTGGTGTAGGTTTATTTAACAAAACAAAAATGCAACAATGGAACTGCATTATCTCTTTTGACGGTAAGTGCACATAGACAATTCTACGTAATACAAATTTTTTTAAATCGGTTTGCAAAGCCACTGATTAAATTCATGGGGAAGCAGTGAGGTTTCTTAATGAAAAATAACAAAATCTCATGGATGATATGTTACCCTCAACAGTGCATTGCATTAGCAAATGAATAAAATATCCATGGTTGAAGCTTAACATCTTGTGTTCTTTTCTGTTAAAAACAGATCTTATTTTACCTCCTGGTAGTTTGACCATTAAGTTATCTTACTGTTATTATGACCATTCACAGTTTTATATAACGTTTTGGTATCTACTGTTTTGTTTGTTTCCTTTTTTTTTTTTTTTTTTTTCCCCCTTGGGAAACATGAAGGTTACTGGTTTATTGCCAGTCAGAAGTTTTTTCCTCTTCTGACAAATGGTTTTGCTCACTGCTCATAATTATTGTAGAATATATATACTTGCCTCTTAATAGTTGTACTCAGCTTCAATCTTTGCTTGATTTTTGCGTTCTTGCTCGGCAAGATAGTATGTGGCTCCCTGCCTCTTTGATATTTGGTAACTTCAAAATGGGCCCTCAGGAACTGGCTGGAAAGCAAATTTTTCTGTATTTTATGTTCTTTTTAAAATATCCTGCTGATATATTTTCTTCATTGATTTTTCAGTAGTTTAACATTCTCTGTAGTTGTTTTCAGGTTGTTCAACAGTGCTCTCTTGACATAGATATTATTGAATAAGTGAATGAATGTGCATGGGGAAGGAGATGGACTTATTTCAGAGTACAGCAGATTCTCTTCTGGTTTTAATTCCAGTATTCCTGTATTTAATTCCATTTCTGAACTGTGTTAATCCAAGGAGCAGTGACACTTCGGAATTTTAGAAAATCAACTGGAAAGATGCACAAAGACCATTTCATAGGGCATCACTGAGCTATTTTTTTCTTTATAGCAGAAGAGAAATTAGGTTACAGTTAAAGGAAAATAAAGGTAATGTAATACTTGTAGTTCTAGTTATGTGCGTGTAAATCATTCTGAAGGTTGTTCTGCAGGAATTCTCTGGCTACTAGTTACTCAAGGATAATGGAGTGTAAATATTCTCATGCAATGTATAAATGTATAGCTAGGGTTTTTTTTATGTCAGTATGTTCCATTTTGAGATCTATGAAAGTCATTATTGCATCCACTGTACAACATAGTTTATTGTAACCAGCAAGTGCTGAAAATAACGAAATGAGAGATGCAGTGATCATAGCTGTTCAGAAAGTCACCAGACAGTGAACGTAAGATTAAAACCAAGCACCTTAGCTCAGCTCTGCTTGTTTTGGGTTTACACACTGCTGATCAGAATTCTCTTATCAGAACTTGAAGCAGACAACCCATTGACCCTCTTCATGGCATACAAATTCTGGGCTTTCCTATTAAAAAAAAAAAAAAATCAACCACCATGCCTATTTACATCTTCTGCATCTAAAAGATTGAAGTGCATCTATAATATGCCTGGCACAGGGAGACAGTTTTCAGACTATGAAATTCTGCAGCTGATATTTCAAACTGTGGATTTGGCAGAATGCAGCCTCAAACAGCCCTGTTGAAAGTCTTGCAGCCTCGTAATACACATTTTCTTCCTGAATGTCATTAGAGTGAATGTCATCTTGGTTCCAGCATCACCTTATCGTGAGGTGAATCATAATAGCTTGCGGTGAGACTTGAGGCCAGTTCTCAAGAGAACAACTGCTACTATTTCTAGCATGGTATTTGTTGTACCTCTAATATCCTAGTTCACTCATGGGTTACATTGCAATGGACTCTTTTGATTTTAGTTTTTGAATAAGTAATGTATATTAATTGCAAAATTTAAACAATACAAAATTTAGGCATTTATTTTATTTTCTAAGCAATCAACTTTCAAAGAACTGCTCCCTTCACAGGAAAATCAGCAATATATTTAAGCACACTAGTTTCAGGCTGTGGTTTTGAACTTGTCACTCAGTTGTACTTGAAATAATTTGTTTATTCATCAGTGTACTTGATAGTATAAATAATTTACAAACCTTTTTTTTTTTTTTCTTGTTTTCATAAAATTTCAGTCTATTATTCCATTTAAAATAAACTTTAAAATATTTATTTTCTAGGTCAAGAAATGGTGTTCAAGTGCCTTGGAGAAGGAATTCTTGAAAAGGCCTTTCAGGGATATAATGCTTGTATTTTTGCCTATGGACAGACAGGTGGGTCTTGTATGCTGAAGAGGAAGAATACTTTTCATGCACGTGGGAAGTGGGATGAACAAAACATAAATATTAATATAAATAATATTAAAAAATTGTACTTTGAGATATCATAATGTTAAATGCCAAGCATTTAGCACAATCAGTGACAATATAAAGTTCTTAAAGCAGCTCTGTAAATATGTTCTAGTTAGTATGTGTTGGGGTTGCTTTCAAAACCTGAAAGGAGTAGTTCATACCAAAGGTTCATTCAGTCTTTAATGTTTGAGGGTGTTCAAAGGGGTCCCAAGCAACAGCCCTGCTAAAGAAAACACCTGTAAGGTCATTTTTCTTTTTGTTTACCTGTACCTTGAACTCCGAAGAGCAAGCTATCTGTCTCGAACAGCATGTCATGTTGTTCAGATACGTGCTTCTGGAGGAATAAAAAGAGAATTAAACATGCTTTTATGAACAAATGAGTAGCTCAGAAACTACATTCTAAAGCATTTTCTTCTCCTTTTTTCCTTTAGGTTCAGGAAAATCCTTTTCAATGATGGGCAGTGCAGAGCAGCTGGGTCTGATCCCACGGCTCTGTTGTGCTTTATTTCAGAGAATCTCTGTGGAAGAAAATGAATCTCATACTTTTAAAGTCGAAGTGTCCTATATGGAAATCTACAATGAGAAAGTCAGAGATCTGCTTGACCCAAAAGGGTGAGTAGCTTCACTCTGTCCCACAGTCTTCCTTATTTTTGTCTGACACTATAGAAGTAGAAATCACTTTTGGAAGCTCTTGAGAAGTTGTTTGGTTTTGTTTGATTGGTTTTTGTGGTTTTGTTTGGTTTTTTCCAGATTGTATAAGACTTCTTTAGAAAAGATTAGATGTCAAACACTAGAAAGGAAAGAATATCCATGTAAAGCCTATATATGAAGTAGTAAGTGGTGTGGATCAATTTAAATATTGAGGTACCATTGAACGATGCAAACAAACAATATATGAACAATGTACAAGTGAATTCTGGGTATTTTTGTTACATGATCCAGACCATATTCAGGTATGAATTTTCATCAGCTAGAAGGAATTTGAAACTTATTTACAATTTGATTCTCATGGTTTAAATGTAAAACTTTTTGAATGTGGAAAGGTAATACCTCAGAATTTACCCATGGAATTCTTTCTTCCATTTTGTCTATGCAAAAATACCGGTTAGGCTCTCTGGCTTGGAGATGACTAGACAAAGAAGTAGTTTGATAGAGTTTTTCATGTGAGCATTGATTATATGTGGTATATTTTGAACATAATTGCAGTAGGTGCAGAAGTATGCAAGTTAGTTAAAAGAATAGATTTGAGACTTACATATGTCAACAAAGTGTGGAAAAGGCAAGAATTGAAGCTTTAGCAAATTGCTGGGGGGAGGAGGGTAAGACTTTTTGTTTCCTTTTTTGTCAGCATTCTTTCTGCCTAATAAGGCATCTCAGTTTCTGTTGTAGCCTCAAATACTGGGGTGGAGGGATGCATTAAAAATAATTCATGTATGTAGATTAAAACTGGTTAGGTTAATTTGAGTCTTTATTGTTAATTTGAGTTTAAAAAAATCTGGAAGACTTTTTCTTTCTGTTACAGTTGTAAGGCATAAATTGATGACTTCTATATGGAAGATTTTTATAATTTCATACTGCAGTTTTTGTTTTTCAATAAAGTTCATTCTTGTGGATTGTGTGTAAAGTCCGCTTTATTTCATAGGAGTCGGCAGTCCCTTAAGGTTCGAGAGCACAAAGTGTTGGGACCATACGTAGATGGCCTGTCTCAGCTGGCTGTTACAAACTTTGAGGTAAATCTAGTTTATAATAACATCTTTTACATAAGCAGTAGGAATCTTACAAGAGCTAAAGTAGTGTCTATCCAGACATTTTGGTTCTTGAGTGCATTTATGGTGTCTGGCAATTTCAAAGATCTTCTCTAATGCTTCAGGAATATTTATTTCATGTAAAAGCACTGGAATTGCCTTTATGTTGGTTAAAAATATAATAGCGGTATCTCTTTATTTTGCTGTTTTCAATGCATGGAGGATATATTAAGAACACAATGTTTCCTTGGCACATGAAATATGAGGCTTCCAAAATAAGAATGTTAGTCTTCCAGGATGAATTCCTTTGATTTTGTTGTTGAATACAACCTCTTACTTTATACAGATGTATTGCATGAGAGGCTACAACATAGCTTTTATAATTCACAAATTAAATCATGACAGCATCTGAACCCACTTGAGTTACCAAAACTCATTCAAGTAAGCCAGTAATAAGTATACGCCAATGAACTACTATAGCTACAATGGAAATAATTAAAGCAGAGCAGTTGTTTGAATTGTGTAGGTTTATTTTTATGAGGAAGTTAATTTGTAAATGTTGGATTTTAAAAAGCGTTCATGCTCTATGTAGCATTATGTGGGAACCATTTAGCTTTTTAATGAGGATTTTTATTTTTCTGAAGCATCTGCACATATTTATAGAGTAATAAAACCTGCTTTTGCAGCTCTTTATGGTGAATTGCATGCTTTGAAAGCATACCTTCTTTGTTCAAATTCTAGAAAATTCTATTCATAATTAATTTTTGGCTGATGACTTTTATGAAACTGTCTTGGCAGACTCAGCAAGCACATATCTCAGACTCAGCATAGTCATCTTTGTTTTTATATATTTGGGAAGGTCCAGGCTCCAAGTGAGGTAACCCTTTGAGCCAGTTAAGTGAAGAATAGTATTAGTACAGTTCAGTGAAGAGATGCATTGTGTTCACTTGTGTAAGTAGATCTGTGCTGGCCTGATTACTGGCATTAAACAATGTGATTTGTAATGTGGATGTGGCCAACATATTTTAGCAGCAGATAAGGAGTAGGTTCATTACTTGTAGTTGCAAAGCTTTTTAAGTGTAGCTCTTAAAGCGGACGTGATCTATCATCATTCTGTGGAACTGCACACCCTCTGTCCCTATACATGTCAGAATGTGCAAAGAATTTTCTCATTACTTCTGCCTTCCCGTCCTCCTCTGTCCCGTATGTACACACCCTTCCATCTAAATGGGTATTTCGTTCAACAAGCACAATATATCCTTTTATCCTAACATCACTTTTTACTCTTTTTGCTCTAGGATATTGAGTCACTGATGTCAGAGGGAAACAAATCACGAACAGTTGCTGCAACCAACATGAATGAAGAAAGCAGCCGCTCTCATGCTGTATTCAATATTATAGTGACTCAGACACTTTATGACCTGCATTCTGGTGTATGTATTTCTGATGATTAATTATGAAGTCATGCTGAATCCTTCTTCCTTCCTTCCTTCCTCTTCCACGTGTTATCTGTTTAGCCATGCTTCTACCTTTAATGCCATGGGGTCCAGTAATCAAAGCAGTACTGGCAAGACCATAGGATTGAGAAAACCCTGGAAGAGAGAGGAAGCACACCAGATAAACAGTTGGATCACTTCTTCAGATTCTATTGTTACCATGAAACTTGTCTTAGGTCTTAACTGTTGTTGAAGTTGATATGTTTTCATGGCCTGCTCTGCCAGTAAGGTTATTTATATTACCATACAGCTGATTCTGTTTCATTAGTGCTTCATCCCTTATTACAAAATAAATGAGTAACTCTTTAAGAGCTATAAAAACTCGAACAATTCCTTCTTCTCTTGTATCTTGAATTTGGTACTTTAACCACATTGTTATGAAAAGTATTTCACGGGGCCAATGCCGGATATGTTAGCACTTGGTGCCAGTGTTTCTTAGCTGTTGTTCTTCCATGTCCTGTCTGCACAGAATTCTGGAGAGAAGGTCAGCAAGGTCAGCCTGGTAGATTTGGCTGGGAGTGAAAGAGGGTCCAAAACAGGAGCTGCAGGAGAACGCCTGAAGGAAGGCAGCAACATAAACAAGTAAGACATTGGCATATGCAGGATGCAGAGCTTACTCTTTGTAAGAATTACTGCTATTTCCCTGGCCGCCTCTGTTGGTGTGCTTGTCACAAGTCAGTTCAAATTATAGACCTCATCAGAAGCAGTTTGATACAGGTTTTTTAGCTGCTCCATGCTAAACACTGTGTTTCATTACATTGGTGTAGGGACCCTGATTCATACTTGACTCAGATGAGGGCTATATGAATTTTATCTGGAAAAAGTGACAACACCACTCTTTAATTAAGTATATACCTTTTGTGATTCATTTATACACCCTGTCCCCAGGCTCATGTGTTTTGTCTCATCATCTGCTTAAGGAAGAATGCAAAGTTGCAGAGTTGAATGGCTTTGTTCCAACATGTATTAAAATATGTAAGGGTATAATTCATAGTTTAAGAAAACCAGATCAGAATGAAGCTGTGTTAGTTTAGCATTGCCTTGGGCATTTGTACTCAAGAAAGGACAAGTTTCAAGGCGCTTTTTTACCGTAATTACTGTGTTACTGCCCAAAAGCAAGAGTTTAGCACACTATTACTGCTGTCTTAAATATACTAATTTTCCTGGGAAAGAAAGAGTTCAACTGTTAACATTAAAAGCCACTACTTTTTCAATGTAATTTTAAAATATTACAAAATGTTTTGGTATTTTAAGTCAGCAACGACAGCACAAAAAGTGTTTGAACAGCATTCATACTTAAAATGATTTAAAATTGCCTCTTTTTAGAGTTTGAACATGTTTACTCTTTCTAGCTTAATTTCTGGTTTACTTTGTGGTTAGTATATCATATTGGTAGCCACACTGAGTAGTCCTTGTGAAACAAAATTATGTGTCTGCCCAATGGCAGGTATAGCACCTTTACCCCACAGGTTATTAGTTAAATTCAGATTGGTTTTACCAGAAACTGTATTTGTATTTTATATAAACAAAGGTGAAATTAAATGTTTCTTGCAAATTCTTGAGGAACAATTCAAATGCCAACTCTCCCAACAGCTATTAACAAATTGGAAGTGTAGCTATAGATACAGAAAGACTTTCTTTCCTGTTAGAATGTTTTACTCAGTGTTAAATTTTTATGGTATTGATGCAGTAGGGCAAGGTTGTTCTGCCCATGCTGAACCTCTTTGACAAGACAGGACTTCAGATGCAAGCACCAAACTTTTCTGTAAAAGCTATTTTAAAAAGGAAATGGACACCTCTACATTTTCCCACCAATTAAATTCTTGTACAATATAAATATGAATTTCTTAGTCCATTTATTAAGCATCCTTTATTTGAAAACTCTTTTGGAACTGGTAGGTGAAAGACAATTCTTAATCCTGTGCTTGGTGTCTTCTGTTAGATTTTTTTGCTGTTACTAGGAGCTTTAATAAAGTCTGACTTTCCCTGGAAGCCTCAAAATTGGTATACATGTTTTATCAGACTAGTTCTTCAAAGAGCATTGTATATGATGTTCTCTTGGGTGTGATGCATATTATTAGGGAAAGGCAATATTTTCTGGAGTGATACAGTATACTTAAACCATATACTTTACCATGCCAGCTCCTTTTTTTATTACTTTTTACTCTTTTATAAAAAAGCAGTAAGATGTATTGGTAGCATGTGTTATGTTTAGTGAGTTAAAAATGGAGCTGCTGATATTACCTGGCAAATAAATTTGCCTGTGCTATGTTTTATTGCCTTGAAGAAAAATGTGGAAGTAATGTACCTCTTTCTGTACTTACAAGGTAGGGAACAAGTGCACTCAGTTGTGCACACCAAAACTGTGTCGTGTGACTTTCCGTCAGTCTCTGCAGGCATCTGTGCTGTTTGTTTCTGATGAAACCTTGCTAGGGCCCTGGTAGCTGCCACCGTGGTCCCACAGATAGTCCTCTTACCTATCTTGGAACAGCATGTTGCAGAGGGGATGCAATGGATTGTACTCCCGCTTTCTGAAACAATGGAGAGTTGTGTCATTTTACTAAAACCTTCATGAAGTTGTAATAAAGATTACTTCTGTTTTTATTTAGACCTGATGAAGAGTTACCTTAGTGAAGGTACTGGGCATCTGCTCTTTATTTTTGAGGGTTCTGGGGGCCTTGCCATACCTCATAGGAAAGCTGTATGTGCTTGTTCCTCCCCAGGATGTGCTAGTTCCCATACAGAGTGTAGAAACACAGGCGCTTAACAACTCTTTGTGGTGAAGTCAAAGAAAATCTAGAATACAATAGTAGGAGGAAGCAGAATAAACAAACTGACAATTAGTGGCTAAGAAAAATACTTTCTGTGAGCAGTCTGCAATTTTAACTCTGATTAGTAAAATCATAGCGGTTGTCTTTTTAACTTGAGAATGCAAAAAGAAGCCTTTAAAATGTAGGCGGAGGAAGGAATGCGTTGAGACAGGTCTGGCTCCAATCTCATTTTAGGGAGGTTTTTTTCTGTATTCAGAGTTAACTAACAGTAAGGTGGATTCTGCTCATTGGAGAGTTTGGTAAATTGTACAGAAGTGGCCTGAATGGGTGTCAGAGACAAAATTGTTCCCTGCAGAGAGGAAGCACCACTTCACTTTGAACACGGCTGACTCGGGCTGCTGGTGGGAGTGTGCAAACTCCCCACCACCTGCTAGCAAGGGCAGCCTGGTCATGCCTGAGGAACAGGGACAAGAAGAACTGAAAGTGTGCAGAAATGGCACTTTCCCATGCTCTTGCACTACATAAGTTCACTGTGCTACTTCTGAACTGCCTCAGTCTACACTGTGAGCTTTTAGGCCTTCCAGTTGATTCATTATATAAGTAGTGAGAGATAGGATCAGAGTAATGACGGATCTCTGCATCATTTAGCATGAAGCAAAGCAGCCGATGAGTCCTGTAATTATTTTGTTGGGCAGCCATTTCTTTTACTGCTTTCCTTTAAGTCTTTAAACAGCTTTGTATTATGAAATCTCAAGCAGAATACATAAATGACTCCAGTTTGGTTTTTATTGCAGATGTTAACAGTCGTAAAATAAAATCATTATTTGTATGGAGCAGAAACATTATCACATCTTTTAATTGTGTGTTAATAAACTGTAGCTTATAATTTCCTGTTTATTAAAATGCAGTGCCCACTCAAATTAGTGTTGCAGCCCTGTTGTGAAATAGTTTTCAGGGACAGGCATTTTTGAATCCCTGTTCTTCCTATCTTCCTTCTGACTGTCCTTTCTGTCCCTCTCCGTCTGTTTTTGGCTTTGGTTTTCACGTTTCTGAAAGAGGAATCTGAGGAAAATAGGCTAGGGTGGTTTTTTAACATTATGCTCCTTGAAGATAGACTCCATTGGGAGTGTGCTGGTGGTACTTTGCAGTTGTGCTGTAGGAGGAGGTTGCTATGGAGCAGCACAGAGCATCCTTCAGTTTGCTCTCTCATGTTTAGCACGCTGTCATCTCTGTCTGTGGAGGCTGGAGGCAAGAACCAATTTTCTCTCCTCCATCCTCCCTCCACAAACTTTCAGAGGTTGTTAGGCTTTTGTTTAGGTCACAAACTAAAACTAACTGTCCTTTTTGCTATGAATTTCTGAAAGGTGAATTGGAAAGTTGTCCTATAGATGAATTTACAAAATAGAGTACTTTCTGGGAGACCAGATTGCATAGCCCCTCCCTAAATTTCTTTTTCAATTTTGCTTTCAGGTCTATGCTATCTTTATGCCATATGCAATATGGGACATCTTTTGTGACACGTGATAGTTCTTGTTACCTTACCCTCCGATATCTTCCTTGAAGTACTCTTCTGCAACATTTTTGTCATTTTTGAGATGTCATTTCTGAACCACTGGTAGTTTCAAGCTGCACAGATACTGTGCAAACACTGCCTATCAACTAAAATAGTGCTGCTGCTTTGGAAAGAAAACTCAAAAGGATGGAGTGGAACAGTAAAATTAAAGATGTATTTGACTGTCTAATTGTGATGGTGCTGAAGTTTTCCCTGGTAGTTACAGAGAGTAGCTGGGTATATGGGCATGAGCATGACAGAACAGTATGCTCTTGGGCTTCAGCGCTGTCTGTTTTAAAACCCTTGAGGCATCTGTTTAATGTTCTCAGGCTCCTGAACTAGCTTATTATCTTAAACATACTCACCCCAAGAGCCCTGATGTCATTTAGTATTTACACAGGGTTGTATAACAATTGGATTATATAATGCACATATGCTTTGCACAGATTTTGCACAGATTGCTAATACAGTTACAGTTCTACAGTTGGTAGAAGTGGTACATGTACCAAAGCAATGAGTTATCTCTATTTTCTTCATGACTCGAGTGATGTTTGGGATGTGGCTGTCTGCTAAACAATTCTGGGGCTTTTTTCTTTCATGCATGTGCAGCTTTTTTGTACCTAGGAGATTGTTTGATCTATTCCCCTACAAGAAGCTAGTGAGGCTCCACCACAATTAGAAGAAGCTATTTATCAAGGGACCTCCTATCCGATGAGCAGTCTTCCATTATTGCGTGATGTCTGATCAGTTACAGGTTCACCAGGTAGACTAGTTCTCCTGGCCATAGCTGGCTTTGTCTTGAGGATGCTTCCTTGTAGCTAGAGAATTGTTCAGTTTTAGTCTATTGTTGAACCAGTGCTCTTAAAACATGGTTCCTAGGGAATGCTCTTAAAACATGGTTCCTAGGGAAGGGGGACTTGTGCTGTGCTGCCAGCACTGACTTGTAAGAGAGTCACAAGGCAGTGTCCAGGGTAGAAAGATTTTTAGTCTCTGACAAAAAGTAGATGTCTAATCAAAGACAATTACTCTCCATGTAGTGAAGCAGTCTGCTTTACACTTCCCAAACTATTTTAAATACCTGAATAGTTAAAACTTGGACTTAGTACCAGATGAGATGAAACACTGCAGATATAATTTTTTCTTCCAAATGTGTGACTTTAATAAATACATTGCTCTGTATTCAGCAATGGGTTAGCTGATCTCCTGTGGTCATTTCTGACTTAAATTATGCTATGATAGTTTAAAAATTGGATGTGTGGTTCTGCAAAGCACAAATTAAAATATTTAGTGAATACCTTTTTCTGTGTTTTATTAGATCTACATTTGGAATATGTGTTAAAGCTGTTCTACTGTGTTACATTTATAGATCACTTTCAACACTGGGCTTGGTTATATCATCACTTGCTGACCAAGCAGCAGGAAAGGGGAAAAACAAGTTTGTGCCTTACAGAGACTCTGTACTCACTTGGCTTCTCAAGGTAATTAATATTTTCCATTATGTCTGTTCACAAGATGTCAGCTTAATAGTTTGTAGGATCATTGTAGCATACCTTTGTGTATGTGGATTTTTCATCTTTTTTACAGAAAGGAGCTACAAAGATCTCTTACCTGTAAGTTATTCCGAGTAATACAAACGTAATTGGATCGTGTGTGAATTCTATATGAAGTCTTATTTGGCTGTTTTCAGTTGTGATGGAATCGAAGATGGTGGAGGTGGCTGGAAATGTTTATGGATCATACTAGTTAGTTTATATCCAGAGTACTTTTCAGTGTCTAAATATTAAGCTTTGTATTTTAAGTATCCTTGTAAAGACTTTGTATAGTCTCAGAACAATTTTTAACTCTCAAACTTTCTGTGGATGTACTGTACAGGACAATTTGGGAGGAAACAGCCAAACTGCCATGATAGCCACAATTAGTCCAGCAGCAGACAACTATGAAGAAACACTCTCTACTCTGAGATATGCAGATAGAGCCAAAAGAATAGTTAATCACGCTGTGGTGAATGAAGATCCAAATGCTAGGGTCATCAGAGAACTACGTGAAGAAGTTGAAAAACTGAAAGAACAGCTCTCACAAGCTGAGGTAACATTATTCACAGTACAATGAAAACTGAGTTTCCCAAGGAAATGTCAAAATCTGGCTGGAAGACTAGCTTTCTGTTTAAGTCTTACAAAATGAGGAGAGGAAGAGTCTTGCACTTCAGGGTTTTTCTGTGGGTTTGTTTCTTTTAAACAATTAACTTTGTTTCCTGAAATAAACCCAACAAAATGTTTTCTTAGTTTTAATTGCTTTTAAATGAGGACAGTGTTGTACTGATGGTGACCCTTGTCAGAATAGTCTGTTCTTGAAGACCTTCGTGTCAAGCAACATTTGATGCAGCACAGGTAAGAACTAGAGTACAACTTCATTATGTAGACTTACTAGCAAACTTTTTTTTGCGTTGGTGGATTATGTAATTTTATGATGTCAAATGGAAAAACGAAAATCTGTAAATCTGGTACTGGACCACAAAATACCTAGGACACTTCTTGACATTTGTAAAAATCTATTAAAAAATAGTGAAAATCGCAGCACTGAAACCATCAGCAATTTGCTTTTCTGCCTTAACAAATAACACTGAGTGATTGTGGCTTATCTTAGGTTTATACTTGTAATGGGACAGTAAAGTATCAGAGTAGGATAGCTTACTTGGTGATATCTGGGGAAATCAAGCATTGCACTGGGAAAATATTTTTGATATTTTCAGGCAAGACGCAAAATACTGTGGAAAAAGAACAGAAGTGTATCTGGGGGTAAATGTGTGGTGTTTAAACTTTATGTTCATTTAGTGTTTCTTGTATGAACAATTCCTTACAGGCTGAAATGGGAAAATAGGCTTTAAGAAAAAGGACCCATTCACTTTCTTCTTAAATAAAAATCTGTTCTAATCCCATATTTTAAATTGGAAAATATTATTGTAGCATGTTATTAATTATGTTGGCAGACTGTGGCTGAACACAGTCACTAGGAAAGTGTCCAAATTCTTACCTGTTTTTTTTTAAAGGTTTTTCTCTTACATCTTCTGTTAAAAACAGTTGTGTAGAGCCAGCCAGCCTGGATGCGTTCAAGCCCTTTGATTTTGTTTCCTATTGTGAAATGAGAGGCCTGTGTTACCTCCAGAGCATGCCTTCCTTCAAAGGTCATCTGGGGTCAGTCTGAAAGCTTTAATGCAACTCTAGGAACACTCGTGAAACAAAGATAGAATGGAAGGCTAAATATCAAGAGGAATTTGTGTTTGAAACTACTGTTGGAAGAAAGACTTTACAATTGAACTCCAGAGAGCTGAAACTTAAAGTTTTTGAATACTCAGATATTTTTCTACAGACACTGAAGCTTGAGTGGCCAGGCCCAGAGATTTTGTTGGTTCCATTAGCCTTTGGAGCTGTCAATTTTCAGCTGTTTCAGATTTGTACCCATTATAGGTTGATTCCATCCTTTTCCTTCGCAAGTGACCTGTTTCTTCTTCATCTGCTATGAAAAACCTGGGGATAGAGTTGAAATCTATACTGGCCGCATTTCACATTATGTTGCTGTGTTCTGTTTCCTTGTGGAAGCAGATGTTGCAGTGGTAGAGTAGCTGAGGATTTTAATTTCTGTCTTTTAGGCCATGAAGGCACCAGAATTGAAGGAGAAATTGGAAGAATCTGAAAAACTAATAAAAGAACTAACAGTCACCTGGGAAGAAAAACTAAGGAAGACAGAAGAAATTGCACAGGTATTTCAGAAACTATGAGGAGGAAAGGCCACATACTCATATAGTGCAAGTCACTGAATTTCATGAGCTTTAGTGGACTGTGCTGTCTTTCCCACCAGCTACTGAAAATTCCTCTGGATCTTTGTCTTTTCCCTTGCTTTTTTGTTTGGGGTTGGTTTTTGTGGGTTTTGTTGTTGTTTGGGTTTTGTGGGGAGGTTTTTTGTTTGCTTTTGTTTTGTGGGATGGGTTTTGGGTTCTTTTGGTTGGTGCTTTTTTTTTTTTTTTTTTTTTTTTTTTTTAATTTTTTTTTTTTTTTTTTTTTTTAGATGAAATTTTATTAGAATAAGCGTAGCTGTGCCATGATATCATTGATAAAAACTAATACTTGCTTTTAAAATGAAACACCAAAATATGTTTGAGCAGCTCATTTGTTTGTAAGGCCACAGTGGGGTCTTAGACATGTTTCCCTTGAAGTGACTAGGCAAATGAAGAATTACAAAAGGATCAGAATTTTGGGTGGTATCTGTGGCTCTTTGTTGCTCTTCCTTTTAGTGACTTCTTAACCAGAGAAGGAAAATGTTTACGTGTATTCACTAGAGATTGTTTATTATTATTGTACTTAAAATAAGACTTCCAGATTCCAGTGTACTTTTACTTAATTTCCACCACTTACAGCTTGGAGAAAAGTATTGTTGGTTTCCTTTTCTAGTCCTAATATTCCAGAAGCAACATCTGGTGCAACCACTGTTTAAATAAAAATAAAAGAAAAAAGAGAAGAAAAAAAGATGTGGGGGTGGGGGTGGAACCAAACCCAACCAGACAAACAAAAAACCCCAATCCCCACACTGCAGCAAAGCAAAAGATGTGTGAGCAAGTAGATTCTTTAGCTGGATTAATAAAAATACTGCAAATGAATAAACCTAAATTGGGGCATGCTATATTCTAAATGATCTGTGACTATGATTATCTTTGAAGTAATTGCAACTGAGGCTAGTTTTTAATTAACATAGAGTTTCAAAGCCACATTGTGTTACTTATGAGTAGCTATAATAAAATCAATAGGGCTGCTCAGGTAAGTAAGTTTCAATTTGGGGAAGCAGATGTTTGAGGATTAGATCTAACTTTTTATTGTTGATGTGTAAAAATAAACTCTATTCAACTTATGGTACTTGACCAATGTCTTAAGTTCTGTTTCTGGTAGTGACGTACTGAGTATGTGCTCAGCATGTGCACCTTCAGCTTTAGTTGGTCTGCTTTCATTTACTTGCTGTACTTGTCTCTGTGTATTGTAGCAGGCAAGATTAACCTATTTTTGTGCTTGCAGGAGAGGCAAAGACAGTTAGAGAGCATGGGAATTTCCCTTGAGTCTTCTGGTATCAAGGTTGGGGATGACAAGTGTTACCTGGTGAATCTGAATGCGGACCCTGCGCTCAATGAGCTTTTGGTTTACTACTTAAAGGTAAGAATGTGAACAGGATGTTTGTGCAGAATGAAAGGACACTTGTTTTTTGTTTCGCATTTCTGGCTTAATTTGTTACTCAGGGTAAATATAGATTTTTAAGACTAGTTGCAGCAAAATAGGATGGGTTTCCCAGCTTTGTTGTTTTCCTAATTGATTTCCTGATTGCCAGCAATGGGACATGCACTCAATGTGTGCTAGTGTTGAGATAAATTCTAGCTTTTCCAGGCAATATGCGAGTGGAATCGCCGTTTGGGCTGAACTTGGAGAGCCTCATGTTAGATGCTTCCTTTTGTTAGTGAACTGAGTATTGCTTTAAATACTTAATGAGTTAATCATAAAGAGATGATGTTTAGTAATAATCAGTAAGAGTAAACATAATTTTCCATGTCAGAAAAGCTTAAGAGGGGAAAAAAGCACTTGTAAAAATTTACAGAAATGTATTTTCCTAGTGCCCCTAGCCTTCATACCATTCTGTTTAGTGAAGTTTCATGTCCGAGTGCCAAATACAAGCCTAGTGAGTTATTAAGAAGATGTGAGCTCCTTGTGAGTAAGATATGAAAGACTATCCTATCTATTTTTATAATTACTCTTCTGCCAAGATAGGGTTCTGTATTTGAACGGTAGCAAATCACAACTTCTCCAACAGCAGCAAAGTCCAGTATTTCAGTAGAATTTACAATATGACTTGAAATTATGTAGAGATTAGTATGTTTAGTTGAGTTGCTGTTAGCTATTTTCTGAAAAGCAGCTAGCTCTGTGCACCATATTTTACTATCCATGTTGTCCTCATATATGCCTATATGATATGGTTCATTTTCTTCCCTGTTTGCATTTATTGCTTATATGGAAGCAAAGTTTGAGAATATGTTTAAATAGGAATTTGTGTGTCAACTGCTTTAGTCTGATATGTTTAAAAACATATGAAAATAAAGTGCAGAGCAGAAGAACGGTTTTCTGTGTGACCTTTACAATCTTCAAATCTGCTGTGGCACCATTTCTATTCTACAGAAGTGCTTATCAAAGGAGAGCGTGTAAATTGTGTAGTCTCAGTGCTTTAGCTAATATTTTCTTTGTTATATAAACAGTGATAGTTTACTTGTCTCTTAGTAACAGCTTATTTTCTAGGATCACACAAGAGTTGGTGCAGATACCTCTCAGGATATACAGCTCTTTGGTATAGGAATCCAACCAGAACACTGTGAGATTGATGTTGCTTTAGATGGAGAAGTTACACTCACACCAAAAGAAAATGCAAGGTAAGGAAGATCAGCACTTTGCAGTGAGGTGTTTGCTTGTCTTTACTAGAAGATAACTTGCATACATTTTTACTTTACATAGTCAGAAGCATCTTGTGTTCTCATCAATAAGTAGCTTCAGCATAGGTGACTTAGATACTCAGAAGTGAAACTGAGTAATAAAACTGAGATTTCCCCACATGTGTACACACCCACCCACCTACTTTGTAGCATAACAGGCTATCAGTGGTTTGGGTCAGAATAAACCATCATAAGAAAGTATCCAGTAAGAATGAGGGACCATTGCTTGTCTGTATCTTGGGTGGCAATGAGATCACTGAGATGCTGCTGGCTACCCTGGCCTGTGTGATGAGATAGTGAGCTGTGTCTTGATGGGAGAGGATAAATTGTGCCTCATGAGTAGTTTCTGTTATAAAGCCCAGCATTTTGTGAGAAAGAGGTGTTTTGAAGATCTGAAAATCTTTATTTTCTAAATCTTTTAATTACTGTTGTGCCTCATAAATATTCAGTGTGAAGTCACATTTCTCCTTTTGTTTCTACTTCCGTATTTTAATTTTTCATTTTGGGGGCACTGTGGCTTCTTGGGTGGAATTGTAAATGTCTGTCAGTTCATCTCCAATGGCATGTGATAAGCAATACCTTTGTTCTATTTAATGGTCATACTGCTTATTTGAAATCTTGAATATCTAATTAGAGTATAGATACGTATTTGAATGAGAAACAAAGGTTTGAGAGACATCTTTTTAAAAATCTGATCTCTTTTGCTCTACCTTCAGTAAAATACCTCTTAGTGTTTGCATTTTAGTTCTGCAGCCTACAGTACAAAATTCCAAACAGATGGGATTCAGACTTGTGGTGATAGAGTTACTGTACTGGAAATCAGTCATGTTGACTGGCAAGAACAAAGGCACATGTCAGTGGAAAAAAACGTATTTTGGTTTACTTGTGCCTGATCTGCATTGCTTAAGTAGCTGTTCTTAAGATCCTAGTGTCAACAGGAATTTAGTTACCAGGATTTCATTGTAAAAAAAAAAAAAAATTAAAAAAAAAATCTGTCTTTAAGGCAAATGCTCACATTTGTGTTGACTTACTTGAGAGAGACAGCTGAATTCGGAATGCTCCATCTGAAAAGGCTTTTTTCATTTTACTTTTTTTTTTACCTTTCAAATATAATGTTCTGCTTTGTGACTTGCATGTGAAAAAGTTCAACAGCTCCATTTTTCCTGTTTTGTGATTGAAACTTAAATATTAGACACCTAAATGCAAATATAGCAGTATACCAGATGTTCACAAAAATAGACCCTTGTTAATAATAGACTCCATTTGTTGAAAGAATGAAACTTGGATCTAAGGGTCTTTTCTTATGCTTGGATGCCGAGTATGTTAACAGTATGTTTTACAGCTCTCTGTTGACTAACTTGTGTCTTGGGAAGCTTTATCAGCAGGATTTGCATGCATCCAAGTTTACAGGTTTTACAAGAAACAGGCAGTGACCCACTTTGAGACATGGGCATTTAAAGAAAACCGTGTAATTAAGCAACCCTGTCTGTGTGTTTACTGAAGAGTTGTACCAGCCAAAGCTAGAGGGGAAAGGTGCTTTGTGCTTAGTTCTGACAGTAGAAATCAGGACAGCATCATCCGTGTTGATTCTTTAATGAGAATCTGGCAGATTTGTGCATCATGTGATACAAATCACTATCTGTAGATGGGAGAAACAGTAGATCTTGTGGTTAATTTTCAACCTTCTATTTTTAGGATTTCACTGAAATTGTGTTTTTTTTCTCTTTCAGATCCTGTGTAAATGGTGCACTGGTATGTTCTGTCACTCAGTTATGGCATGGAGATAGAATACTATGGGGAAACAACCACTTTTTTAGGTAATAGTTGATATTTATATTCCAGCCTCTTTACTTTCAGCCTGGTTTTGTGTTGTTTTTTTTCTTTTACTTCCACTGTTCTGCAAAAACCTTTTTAAAAACTGAATTTCAATTTTTACACAGAATCAATTTACCAAAAAGGAAACGACGAGATTGGCTGAAAGACCCTGAGAAAGAAACATCATTAGGAGAGCATGATCTGGATGCAGCTAGTGAAGCTTCTTCAGAACCAGACTACAACTATGAGTTTGCACAAATGGAAGTTATTATGAAGACACTGAATAGTAATGGTAAGGCAATTGCCACAAAAAACGTTTTCATTGTCTAACAAATTCAGCATGGAACTTAATTTCTGGGTAAAAATAAGTGGTATACTTTCTCCACTGAAGCTTTTTCAGAAAAAGATACTTTACAGTTACAGTATAAAATATATTTGTGTACATACAGATACATACATGTATATATAACAATGTATGCACAAATTAGTAGTTGGTTTGTGCCCTGACACACAATTTTATCTCTATATCCGCTGTCCTTTATAGTGCAGCTGAGTTGTAATCATACGCTTGTCAAAACATCATCCAATTCCCTCTAACCTCTTGGGTTTACAAGTTACTGCAAACAAAAGGGTGCTCAAATACGGCTCAGTTAGTTTCACCCTTTTGTATCAAATATTACTGACACCATTTTAACCTTCATAGAAAAACACAGAAACAATAACAAACCAACAGTCAAAACATCAGCTAGCATGGTTTTTAATGCTTGATCACTCTTAGTATTTTATTTCATCTTTGATAAAACCTATTGTGATGCCTTTTTGGGACACTATAATAAATTACATTATATACAAAATAATGGTATGGTCTATATAAAACTATATGGTGCATCATGATTTCCAGGAAGCAAGTTATAGTTCATATGATATGGTATGAAGAAATGCTGAAAAGCTTGGTAAACTACTAAATGCTTTGCACAGGTTTTTTAATAGACATATTTGAGAGGCATATGCCTTGAGTTTTGGCCATTGACCAAGACAACACAGTAGGTAGTATTCTACTGTTCTTTGTTCTCCTTTCTTCATATCTTTGCAGTATTTACATTGTTTGCTGTGGCTTACTTGTTGAAATACAGTATTTACTTTTTTCTTGTCTACTCTTTCTCTGTTTTGCTGTTGAGTACAGCATGATGGTTTCATATGCTTGATGCTCTAAGCAATAGTTCTCAGGTTTTTTACAGTTTAATGGGATTGCTTGTCTGAGTTACAGGGTTGGGCCATTTAAATTGATGTGAAATTGACTGATAACAGAAATATTCTTATTATGGTTCACTCATACTAGGAGACGAATTTCAGATGAATCTGCCATCCTGGTGGTCCTCAGTGTTGTCGTCCCTCCTGAAGATTCTATTGCCTGTTTTAAGGCCTCAAACCATCCCGTATCTGTGCCAAAACTGGGACAAAGGTTTTGAACTCGATTGGCTCATGCATGAGACTGCTGGAGAAATTTGAAAGCATTAATTGATGCTTGATCCGCTTGTCACTAACCAGGGATTTGACTAAACTGTAGCAGTCTACAATGAGTCAGTGTTATTTGACCAGGGAGTCACATTTTTTTGAGTTTTCATGTGTTGGTAGCTAGCTGATTGAAATGATTCTATGATTCTATTCTTCACAATATTTCAAGTGTCTTTACGTTTTAGTTCAGTAGGCTTTTTTGGTGTGGTCCAGGCCAGTTTTTGTCTTGGTGGTTTTGTGTGTGTTTGCTCAAGAACAGTACAGACCTTGCTGTTTCATTAGAGCTCTTGCCTCGCTAATGCACAGCAAACGTTAGCAGTCATCCATGTCACACAGTTTCAGAGGCATCATAACCCAATTATTCTGCTTGTTGTCTCTTCTGCTCCCTCCCACATAAGGGGAGCAGGAGACACAACAATAAGCTTGTTGCTTAACTAAGTTGTAGTAGTAAGTGATAATAAAACCCTGACAAAACAAGTGGCTGTGATGGTCATAAGCTGGTCTTTTGAATCAAAACTAAATAGTACTTCTAGGTCGTGTTCTTCTCAAAGGCATAGCTAAAATAATTTATTTTTTTTTCTAACAAGCTTCCAGTTTGTTAGGTAAGAAGTAAAGCAGCTTTGTTATGATACCATTATTTATTCTTCCATGAAATGAAGAATAAATATGGGTAAGGAAGAAGAAATAACTAAATAACTGAAGACAGTTAATTTTACTGGAGAAACTATGGGGAGAGAATAAAGGCATATTTTAAAAATTTGATTAGATAATTATTTTACAGGCATGTATTTATACAGCTCAAAATGAGGGTTTGGGGGATTTCTATTATTCTCCTCCCACCCTTCTTGATCTATTCGAGAACAGTAACCCTCTTTAAATAAATAGCCTAGCTTCTCCAGGGCGCAAACACATTTGTTTTTATGGCATGTAACCAGTACAACAGTGTTACATACTGCATCCGGCTGCAAAGAAGCTCTGAGGAAAATGTGTAACTTTGAAAACAGCTGTAAAGAAAACATCGAGATTTTCTTCCCTTCAGCATGTTTGTGTGGGATTCTGTCAGGGCAGCCTTGTACTGCTAATTTGTGATGCTGGTCAAACACGGGATGCAGCAAAGAGGTTTACTTTATTCTTGTATGCTGTGCAGTGGTTAAGTAAACAACGTGATTAGATTATGCAGCTTTTCATTTAAGCAAACAAAATTGTTACAGCTCAGGGTGGGAATTTTGATGAAACTTAGTAAAGCAGCATGTGTTGTAACCTTCTTCTAGCTTGCTTAGGAAAATGAACTTAAATGAAATCCTAAGGAGTTAACTCTGCATTGTTGTCCTGGGTTCAGCTATCGCAGTCATTTTTCTCCTTCTCAGTAGCTGTTGCAGTGCTGTGTTTTTGACTTTCAGCCTGGGAACAACGCTGATAACACCGATGTTTTTAGTTGTTGCTCAGTAATGTTTGCTCCGACCAAGGACTTTCTCAGTCTCATGCTCTGCCAGGGAGGAGGGACATGGGAAGCCGGGAGGAAGCAGAGGCAGGACACTTGACCCAAACTGGCCAAAGGGCTATTCCATACCACAGCACGTCATGCCCAGTATAGAAACTGGGGAGAGTCACCCAGAAGGCCCAGATCGCTGCTCGGGTCGGGCTGGGTATCGGTCGGCGGGTGGTGAGCGGTTGTGTCCTTTTCCCTTGTTATTCCTCTTGTCATTATTATTGGTAGCAGTAGTGGTTTGTATTATACCTTAGTTACTGGAGAGCTGTTATCTCCACCCATGGGAGTTACATTCCTCCGATTCTCCTCCCCATCCTTCTGGGAGTGGGGGGAGGAAAAAGGGGAGGAGTGAGCAAGCGGCTGCGTGGGTCTGGGTTACCGGCTGGGCTTAAACCACGACAATTGTTGTTACTGGATTAACAGATTCCAGATGTGAATTAAGTGACATTGCAGCAAGGGAATAAATGTTGTTCATTCTATGGAGAAAGTATGTTCTTCTGGTTCAAAGTTAATATTCTAATATTTTACAGAGGATTAACTGTGTATGAATGGTCTTTTCATGGCCATCGAACTTTTGTCACATAAATATGTAAAGGATTGAGACTTTGGGCTTTTAACATTGTATGGAATTTGCTGTGAGTTTGGCAGGCTTTGGATAGAATCTTCCCTAATGTATTTGACTTGGCATGAGAAATCCAAAATTGTGGAATGTAGTGTTTAAATCTAACTTAAACACTATTGTAGTTCTTTTAAATTGTGAAAAGCTTAACTTTATTTTTTCATCTTCCAACTAGGTAGTGTATAATTCACACCATATTTTGCTTTCTCACTGTGAAAGGTATGGGGTTTTCTGTGTAAGCTCTTTCAAAAGTTAAATTGAAGACTTCTCTAAAAGTGTAAATTTACCTTTTTTC
>NW_009941146.1:0-18275 GCF_000696875.1 Nestor notabilis | reverse complement strand
TAGTGGATTTCATTGAAATTGGGAAGTTTTAGACTAGGTTCTTGCACCTTGTTCAGAATATTTTCCATGGTATAATTTGATGCTGTGGGGGTTGTGTTCCTGTAAATCTAGGTTGCTGAAGAGATCACATTTATTAAGGATATCTGCTCTCTGAACTTGGAGCTGGTGTTTGAGCAGTTTAGGAAAGTCTCATCCTAATGAGTCAGCCTTAGTTTCATTTCCTGTGTTTGCAAACACAATAGAAGGCTTTTAATTTCTTCCATGCCTCTTGTGTGTCTTCTGCGTAATACCTGATTTCTCAGCCATTCTTGCACATAACTAAAACTCTTTTGGGGATTATGCAGTAAAACCTATGCATGTGAAGGTAATTCTGGTATTACCTGGAGGAGTTAGGAAGATAATGATGGTGCAGTTCAACATTAATAGCTTGGTTTGTAGTCTAGAATATTAGAACTTGGTTCAGTCAGTTGTTTTTGCTGCACTGTCTGTTTAAAAGCTAAAAATAGCTAACTGTCTTTCTGAGAATGTCATGTACTAAAATGTAATATTTCTAGTTATTTTAAGACACTTCTATGCATCATTGTTTTGCTATTTGGTTGCCATTTGTACTGACTGATTTTAAACTTGTGCTTTATAATTACTATTGTAGTGATATTTTACGATAAATCTAGGGCCGAAGTAGCAGCTTTTGCAGAAGTGTTAGTTTTCTCCTAAAAATTAATCTTAATATTTAAAAAAAGGATGCTGAGAGGCAAAACCAAACCCACTGTAATAACAGAACCCTGGAGATACTGTTTGCTTCTCCGGCATTTATAATAGGAAGGATTTGTTTCATGAAGTGACTTGTATGTTAAAAGCCATGTATGTTAAAATTGCAGACAATGAGTTAGTTTGTCTTTAGCAAAATTAGTAGTTTTAGTACTCGGTTGTTACAAATTACTAAATATACTAATGCTACATTGGTTTGCAAAGACACAGGTTTGCAAACCCACAGGAGATGTGGGTTTTGGGAGGGGGTATTGTATGTGTTTCAGTGACCAGCATACACTATTAGTGATGAAAACTGTACAGAACCTTTAGTGTGAACCCTCTATTGCATGCTACAGTAACCCAGTTTTTGTTTCATGTAACATTGTAGTATCAGGAGAACTTGTACAAAATCTTACAAGGACTGAGTTCTGGTAATGAAGGCAAGATAGTTCATAATTAAAACACACTGATGTGGGTTTGTGCTGTTGTTGGTTGAGTTGGATTTTTTTTGGGGAGGAGGGGAGAGGTGGGGAGCTTTTTTGAGCACACACCTCTAGATCCAAAGTAGGACAGTGTAATTAAGCCTAGATGTATTTTTTCTCCCTCGTTTGTGGCATCCTTAAAAGTCACAGGAGTTCTTTTTTAGTATTTGCAAAATGGAAGAGCTATCACAAACAACTATTTTAAAGCTGAAGGTTTTTTGCATTTGAAGATCCTGGTGTCCTAGAGCTGCAGTCTTTCTTCCCTTAATAATCCATTGCTCCAACTGTGGAACTCTTCTCCCTTCACGTTCCAATGTACAAAATCAGCAATCTGCTAGGAGATGTGCTGTTACTCAGATACTCATCTAGACTGGTCCTCTTGCAAACCACTTTTTTTGCTGTATTTAAGCTTTCAGATACATAAAGCAGATATATATACTGGTAGTATATAGAAGCAGCTCATTCTATCAAATTGCTTTCTCAGAGACACAGTCTGACACTGGACCTAAAAACAGAGTAATGTTTCTTTAATTTGAATGCAATTTAGATTTAACCCTAGCTGATTGACACAAGCAGTTGTTTCAGGATAGAGTATCCAACTGGATACTGGGTTGATACTGTGATGAAATGTGGTTTCTAAAGCTAAAAGCAGAAATTCCCTCCAGGATGTGCTTTGTCTGCTTCAGTGCTGTGAAATGCATTGGCTCAATGTGATGCGTGACTAGTCAGACAATTCGTCTAAATTTTCATCCACAGTTCTCCAACATGTTTAAATCTCTTCCAAAATTGAGAAAGTTAAATTGCTTTTTACTTAAGTCGTTTCCTTCTCTGCTTAACATCATCTTCCCTTGTATTTTGCTTTGTTTTCTTCTTATTAATTTGTTCCCTTTTCCCTCTATTCTTTTTCCTACTGGGATTCTGGATCATATTATAACTTCACAATACTGACTATGCAAGATGAGGGTCTTAACCATTGTTCTAGCCTCTTTGCATGCTGCATTTTTTTTTTCCTTTTTTGGATTTGTCTCTTTAATGCAATATTTATTATTTTGGCTTTTGTTTTGGAGGGCAATGGCTATCTTGTTTGCAAAGACTCTGGGATATGTTGATTGCTGTTAGCAAGTAAATAATGAGTACTCTGTGATGCTGAAATGACGCTTTCTCACTTTTCTATTTCTCACTCTCTTTTTTTTTTTGTGTGTGTGTGTGTGTCTTTTTAGACCCAGTACAAAATGTGGTCCAGATTTTGGAAAAGCAGTACTTGGAAGAGAAGCGGAGTGCTCTTGAGGAGCAGCGGCTGATGTATGAACGTGAGTTAGAGCTGCTGCGGCAGCAGCTATCTCCAGAAAGGCAGCATCAGCATGGCAGTGACAGGCTCTCCTACACTGCACAGACTGCACAACAGAAAGTAAATCTCTGGACAGAAGAGAGGTGAGAATACTGTGGTTGAACCAAATGAATTAATAAAAACTACAAAGGGTGAAAGATGGAGCTTGAACTGTATGTCAGAAACTGGCTATATTTTTTTGTGGAGTTGACATGCAGTATGAGATCTGCCTCCACCAGACTGTTAGCATTTCGTTTAGGACTAGGTTCTGATGTTTAACATGCACAGATGAAATAAGAAGTTAGTTTTTATTGATCTAGGAAGATGAGAGCAGAGTTTTAGCAGCATGTGTGTGTTTGCATCTTGGCAATGAGAGAAGCTTGCTCTTGGTATCACTGGGGAAAGAGGGACAGCAGCTCCATGGAGGGAAATTCTAGGGGCAGCAACTGACATGATTTATGTTTTCTGCATGCAAATGAGTGTTCTGTCATTGGATTAATTCATTAGGAAGAATGACTTGATGTATTAACAGGTTTCTTATAAGTTTCTTTTAAATCTAATTTCTTCTCAAACAGAAACTTCATTATTCACTCAGCATTTTCTTCTATATGTAGTGAGTTTGAGTGCTTTTACCTATTATTATTTTTGCTTTATTCTCCACCATTAAAAAAACCCAAACCCATGTACAAGAAGTATCTAAACAAAGATGGCCAAGACTGTGTCACAGCTTTCAAATTCAGAGTGTTAGAAATAGAACAGAACAGATCTTGGTTTACTTCTTGTTCAAGGTTTTGTTTTGTAATTTCTGCCTAATTTGGCCTGGGAAAAAAACCTAAACAAACAACAGACTGTTGGCCAGCAATTAATAGAATGTTTTATATGGCAAGTATAGGGAGAAGTAGTGCTGTGTTTCAACTTTAATTAAAATAATTGCCCCTGTAAGAGCTAAAAACAGTATCATTGGGAACTGAATGTAAAGCATTGAAGAGTTACGGTTGGGATTTGCAGGCTTTTTAAGGGCTGCAGGAGGAGTGCAAAATGAGAAACATGCTAGTTGGAATCACTGTATTTCAGAACTGCTTTAAGCAGCACAGCAAGGCTGTTGTGGAGTCATTGATAACCCACTTAAGCAGCAGCAGAGATGAGAAGTAGGCTTACTGCCATGGGAAGCAATACCTCTAAAAAGTTTCAGACGGGAAAAGGAAGTAGCAAAGAACTTGCCTTTCTCTGAGAGTTAAGAAGAAGAAATTGTAATAGATTAACTTAAAGTTAACTGACCAACATAATCCTGTAATGACATAAATATTTAGAATCTGGAGAGATATCAAGGCTCAGTGTTCTGCCAACCTTCTCAGTAGCTGTCAGACGTTTCTTGGGAGGGAGCTGTGCTTTGAATAAGCATTTTTGTCTCTGTTATTACATGGGTGAATGCTTTAGTCTATGTAATTGTTGAACTACATGAAGACTGTACTTTACCGTGTTGTAAAAAAAGAGGAGAATGAATGCTCTTTGTAGCAATCAGTAAGGACTCTGATAATGTTTTGGTGGCACTGCCATTGAGTAAGCAGCTTTCTGGAAGAACTAGTATTATCAATTTCCTGTCCTCCAGAAGATCCTCCTAGGTATACCTTTTATGTATTTATAGTTCTAGAAGAGGTTCAGGCTTTAAAAAAGAGCAAAACCAAGCAAAATCTTCGAGGGATTTCTGCTGTAAAAGCATGGCAACATGGTGCTGAGAGGGTGTACCAGCCAACTGGCTAGAAGGCAAGAAGTGCAGGGTTAAAAAAATGAGAAGACTCTTACGTGAAGAATGCACAAAAGAGCCAAGTGACTGGATTGCATGGGATTTGATTAGTGCAGTTTTAGTTCTTGCTCTCTTGCCATTGCGAATGAAGCTGAGCTATACTGGATCAGCCAGCAAAATTAATTTGATAGGTATCGGATGTAGGAGGCACATGGTTGTATCTGTCAGATCAGCTAGAACACACTGCACAGAGTTTATTCTGGCTGTATGCTGACTGTGGAAGGACAGATGATATCTGACTTGGTGTTAAAACCTATTGGCATAAAGTTAACCCATTGTAACTTTGAACAAACTGAATTTATTGAGGTGAGGGGGGTAGACAGGGTGTACTGCAGTAGAGGTTTATTTCAGCGTATTCTGTATTTGGCATAAGAATCCCAGAGACCTGCAATGGTACCTCATGAGTGTCAGATTAAGTTTCCTTTGGTTTTGTCTTAAACGACTGTTTCAGGATTTCATTTTTCAGTGGGTATTTGCTTTGGTTAATATGCTAATGGAGCTCATCATATGTTTTATGCAGTAAGAATTAGGAAATACTATCCGAAACAGTGGTTTGGGTTTTTTTTGGTTTTTTTTTTTTAGTGAAGTTTTTGGAAGGGTGCTGGCACAGCTATATGTAAAAAACCATAACCATAGTGAGAACTACCCATACTAATTGGTTGAGTTACTCATAAGTCTTCCTTATAGTCTTAAACTATTCCTTTCTTGAGAATCTAGCTGAGATTGGTGTGGGAGTCTCCCCACAAAACTCACCAGATGACAGTGTCCCAGATCATGGAAGGGTGACTGGCTATAGCTGAATCCCATGGATCTTGCAGCACTTACAGATCAAAGCTGCCTTCTGTTTCTCAAGCTAGGCAGCTGTCTCACAGTGGTTGCAGGTGTAATGCGCTCTCAATATTAAGTACTATTTAATGAGTAATTCTTGACTCTGCCTTTGTTTTCTGGGTGAATCCAAAATTATAGGTGTCTGTAGAATGTGTCACTCCCATGGTCTGGAATTGCTCATTTAATCTTGATGGCTTGGATAACAGAAGCAAGAGGCAGCGGGAAAGGAATTTCCCATATAATGCCAGGAGCAAATATGGAAGTGGACTAAAAATCTGCTGATAGTAGCAGTTATTTCAGATCCAACAAAACCCACACTGATGCAAACTTATGCCAGATAGGGGAGCGAAACAAAGCTGCATGTTATAGCATGTCGAAGGCACTAAAATTCAGGGCTGCTTACTAACACTGCTGGTCATTTACCGCTTTGGCATGGTATCAGGGAACCAGCAGAGTGCAATTTAAATTACCCAGGCTGCTGTTGGAGATGTTTTAAAGAAAGATAACCACTCAAGGAGAATTCTGTTGGGGACAGAAAGGCACATTAATTGTTTGTTGTTTGCAGTTGGTATTATAAAGACATACAAAAGGTCTAAGCTTACCTGAATAAAGACAAATAGGCAAATTTTGCCTGTATTCACAGCAAGGCCTATGAGTTTAGTTGGTCCTCCTACGCTTGTCCATAGTGAGTTTTGTAGATATGAGAAGTGGATTTGCACAAAATGTGCTGTATTTCAATAGGACTTTACTTAGAAAAGCTAAAAAGTTGTACAGGGGAGTGCAGGTCACTGATCATGAGTTTTATGAAGATGATGAGGCATGGGAAGTGCTGTTGGGATTACAGAGAAAGGCAGAAAGGGGGACTTTGCATTTGCTCAGAGGATAATTGTGATACTTTTAAAAGGCAAATTAAAGATGAGAATTCCAGGTGAGAGTGTATCTTAGTATCGCAGGTAGAGGTATAGTATGTGTCATAGCAGGTTTGCCAGCTGGTATGTTAGAACAGATTTGCTCAAACAGGCCTTAGAAACCTCTTTGGAATTTCTCCAGATACTAGTAACTGTTCAGAGCGCAAAAGCTTTAACTTGTGCTTCTCCATCTATTACTTAAAAAGTACTTCGGGTATATAGGACTTAAATAATCTTAATGGGTACACTTGAGATGGCTTAACTATATGCAGGGAGCTCTGGGGGTCTATTGCACTGCAGACCTAGCTGTGATGTAAAGCTGTGGCATGCAGTGATTGCAGGTTCCAACATCACGATCTGAGGAAAAGCAGATTTTATCAAGATGAAGTCTCACATGTTGGGACTGGTAGTTTCTGTGGAACAGGACTCCGGATTAAAGACAGCTGCAATTATTTTGTTTCTTGAAAATTAGGAACGTCCGTAGGGCTTTTAACAAATCGTCATTTTAACAGCTTCCATAGAGCTGTGCCCTTTTATTTGGGCATTACTGTGCTAGACTCATCTCAGCAGTCATGTTCGTTTAATATGTGATCACTGCTTTTCTTCAATAAAGTTGTCTGACACTGTTTCGTGTTTGCTGACATAGTTCTATACAGGATTTCTTCTTAAGCTTGTTTCATAAAAGTCTTTGTTAGCACCTCTGTTTGCAGCTTTCCAATAATAGAAATAGGTTTCTGTGTATTTTTCATGTTACCTACTGCACCACAGGGATGAATTGTTTCGACAGAGCCTGGCTAAACTTCGAGAGCAGATAGTAAAGGCGAATACACTGGTGAGAGAAGCAAACTTCTTAGCAGAAGAACTGAATAAGCTAACAGATTACCAAGTAACACTTCAGATCCCTGCTGAAAACCTCAGTGCCAACAAGAAGGTAATGACAACAAAAAATCCTGGCAAATGTAGTTTTGTGGCTGATCTAAGATATGTAGACATATAGAAGAGTCATCTAACTTGAGGCTATCATATGTTATTTTTGTTAGATTATGCATAGGCAAAATATGAGTGCTACCTGACTTTAATATATTTGAAGTGAATAATTTCAAAAGAAAATGGGAACAGAGCACTAAATATGGCTTTTGCTGTTCTTTCACGTGTATGATCACCATATGCACATGCGATCTGTCAACAGACATTTGTGCTCTGTTGCTGTAAAACCTGCATTTTAGTTATGCTTGCAAAAATTACTGGGTTTTATTAGATACCTGCAATTTTTTTGTCCTAAGGCTTTTCTAGTTGTAGTCCTGCTGTAAACATAATGATAGCAATTAGGTTAATATGCTTGTCGTAAGTGATTTTATTGAGAGCGCTAATGTTCCTCTGTGAATAGTAGTTGTCTGAGAAGGACAAAGAGGTCTGGATGCTTAAGGGTGTATAAGGTGTGCTGTATTTGAGGACAGAGATAGTATGGCTGGCATGCGGAGAGCCAGATTTTCAGCATTTTATTCCTTTTTAGGAGTGCAGTTTGAGAGAAGAGTTAAACTTCTTACATACACCTTTCCTGCAGTGATTGTTGTTTTTTCCCTCTGATTTAGAGGGGTGCAATAGTAAGTGAGCCTGCTATTCAAGTGAGAAGAAAAGGCAAAGGTACTCAAGTGTGGACCATTGAGAAACTAGAGAACAAATTGATTGACATGAGAGACGTCTATCAAGAGTGGAAGGAAAAAATTCCTGAGGTATTGTATATATTTTCTGAAAGGGATCAGAGACTTTGTTTTCTTTTAACCCCTTTTAAGATGTTGTACGTTTTAGTGGGGTAGAACTTGATCTTAAAATGTGAAACATTCTGTAATTTCATTTCAATGTCCCCCAGTCTTAAAGCAGGCAAGAGATCAATTAAAGATACTTAGTCTACATCAGTATCTCCATCCAAACTAAGTGGCATTTCCAAGGAATTTAAGTAGCGTGTTAGCCTCAGCAAAGTAGTATAAGACTTGTCAAAAGCTTGCTTGCTTACTGGCAAGATTTAGTGTTCCAGAAAATGTCCTGTAAGTATCCAGGTAGAAGTGCACAGGAAGTATATTTTGCTGTCTTGTGGCTGATGGGGAGCACCTAAATTACTTGTATCAAGAATCATTCTCAAGTATGTTTGAACAGCTGTTGTGCCTTTGTTACATGCCTTGGACGGGACAATGGGAGTCTCTAAAATCATAACACAGGGGAGGTCAAGCACTTCGTCTGTGCCCATTGAAGACAACGATGATTTTGCTGCTGACTTTAGTAAGAACTGATAGCGCATCCTTTGAATTATGTCTGCCTGAGCCAGGATTGTCCTTGCCATGACCTATGTCATCCATGATGCATGTGTTCTATGTGCTACATAGAAACATGTAGGTCGAATGCATGTGTTGAAGATGGAGAAGGGAAGGAGCTAACAAGCCCACTGAGGAATGCCTATGGTGCTAGGAATCTGCATGATTTCTTTGTGGCTGTGTATGGGGTACTTGCGTAAAAAATGCTGCAGATGTGAGCTCTGTGGGAGCCATAAGAACGCTTACAGGCCTAAGTGGGAGTCATTCTGCACCTTCCCTTTTGCCCTTGTAGTGGTATCCAGCAGCCAGACCAGCTGTTCAACTTGGGGATGATTTGTCTTCTCATTTAAAAACTGTAAGCAGAGCAGGAAAGTAAGGTGAAAGTTAGTGAAATCAGTGGCTATTGTGCTTGCTCATGGTAAAATCTGCTTTGTCTTGACATCACTAAAAAATGTAGGTCATCTTATTACTATATATCATCATGAATAAAGGATTGTATAATGGCTCATCTCAAAGATTTAATTTCAGACTTGTGATATGCTTCTAGTCTCTTTCTACTTCTGTAACAGGAAGGAACAGAAAAGATTGGTAGTGACTTGATTTTTGTGCCATGATCTTATACTGTATGGTTACTTGGGTGTGTGTTCTCACACCTACAGTTTCTGACATAACTTTTACAATCCTTCAAACAGATCAGGAAGCTGATTGGCAAAAGGGGTGATCCTTTTTATGAAGCACAGGAGAACCACAACTTAATTGGTGTGGCCAACGTGTTTCTGGAGTGCCTTTTCTATGATGTTAAGCTGCAGTATGCTGTGCCCATCATCAGCCAGCAAGGAGAGGTGAGTGGATGGTGGGCTGGGCCTACCTCTGTGGGCACCCTCTGTGCTGGAAGACTTTACACTGTGTTTTTTATAACAAGCAAGTGATGCTTACTGCCTTGTTTCCCAGTGAAAAATTGTTTTACAGATTGCTGTGTGTGTTTTCTGTTTAATTGTTTACAATTGCCCAGCTGGTAGAATGAAATTCTTAGTATTAATGTAGGCAACTGAGCAAAACCTGGCACATTAAGGTTTTGAAGTACAGTACACCTTTTCTGTTGTGCATGAATTAAAAAGTTCAGTAATTCTGAACATAAATATTTTATTCCTTTCTTCTCTTTTTTGCTATGGTTACTTTTCATTTGGTGACTGAGAGTTGTCCAGTTCTGTCTCTAAATACCTGCTAGAGTTAGATATAGAATCATAGAATAGTTAGGGTTGGAAAGTTCCAACCCCCCTGCCATGAGCAGGGACACCACACGCTAAACTATGTCACCCAAGGCTCTGTCCAGCCTGGCCTTAAACGCCTCCAGGGTTGGAGCATTCACAACTTCCTTGGGCAACCCATTCCAGTGCCTCACCACCCTCACTGTGAAGAACTTCTTCCTTATATCTAATCTAAACTTCTCCTGTTTAAGTTTAAACCCATTACCCCTTGTCCTACCACTAGAGTCCCTAATGTAGAGTCCATCTTAATCTTATCTACCATCTTAATGTCTTGAGTCCCTTGTGCACAGTATTTATCTTGCCTTAGGTTGCAGGACGGTTGCATGTTGAAGTAATGCGAGTTACGGGGTCTGTCCCAGAACGTGTAGGAGAAGGAGATGATTCATCAGAGAACTCCAGTGAGAGTGGGAGTCTGGAAGTCATGGATAACAATGGAGAAATTATTCACAGAGCAAAAAAGCTCTCCTGCAGGGTAAGTGAGAACACATGATGAAGTTAACAGTTTCAGACCTTTGTAACTCTGTAGCCATTCCAATGTAAAGTACTAAGCAATGTAAGCTATTACTTGCTTAAAATTCTCTGAAGAGGAAAGAGACTTCTTGGCTGTTGGTACTTTGGGATTACATATTTAGTTTTTGTACAATTTACCACTGAAGAAAAACAGTCATATATATGACAACATCTGTTTGTCTCCTCAGGTAAAAATAAAAGAAGCAACCGGACTGCCACCTAATCTCTCCAACTTTGTTTTTTGTCAATATACATTTTGGGATCAATGTGAGTCTACAGTAGTGGCACCAGTGGTAGATCCAGATGTGCCTTCACCTCAGAGCAAAGATGCTCATTTTACAGTGACCTTCTCTCACTGCAAGGTAACTGTTGTTATTATTATGTAGTGTTACCAAGAGGATGGTATGTTTGAGATAAGCTATTTAGAATCTGAGCCTTGTTTTGCTGAGGGAAGAAGGAGGGAATCAAGTCATGTAACTAATGACTTCTGACTATACTTTGGAATGCCATAATATTTCACTTCACTTCAAAATGTAACAAAATGAAAAAATCTTTTAAATAGTGGTCTTTTAAATTCAGATGTCATCTCTAAGGCATGGGAAAAACTATAGTTTATGTAGTGCCATCTTACTATATACTTGTTTGATAAGCTCAGTAACTTAAAGATCATTGGAGCTGTATTGCTTTATGGAAACTTTCAATGAATAAAACACAGTATGCAGAAGCAGGAATCACTGAGGTGATGTTTCACAACTTTCTTGACTAGAGTCAAGCTCTGTGATCCAAACTGTATAGTTTTACCATACAGGAGTCAGTTGTTGGGTATGTCCTTGCAAGCTAGGTGAGGAGATAGAATTATTTCATTTGATTTGTTTTTATTTATTGCCAGGACTATGTGGTGAATGTCACAGAGGAGTTTTTGGAGTTCATTTCAGAAGGAGCTCTTGCTATTGAGGTGTGGGGTCACAGATGTACTGGCAATGGCAGCTCTGTTTGGGAAGTTGATTCTCTTCATGCTAAAACTAGGACACTGAGAGACAGGTACAAACAAATTACCCAGGAATGCTTCCATCATCTTTCCAAAGGCTTTCTAATACTTGTGGTACACAAAATATACCTTGGCAAGGCAACCATTAGTTTTTCTGGGGATGTCGTTGTAGATGGAATGAAGTAACTCGAAGAATAGAAATGTGGATTTCCATACAAGAATTGAATGAGATGGGAGAATATACTGCAGTTGAACTCCATCAGGCAAAAGATGTTAACACAGGGGGAATTTTCCAGCTTAGACAGGTATGTATCTTTTCCCTGTCTTCTTATTCAGGCTTAAAACTGATTCTTCATTTTATTCTTAGTTTATCTCTGTTTCTTTCTCTCTGTTTCTGTCTCTCAATTACCTGTTCAGGGTCATTCTCGCAGAGTTCAGGTGACGGTGAAACCCGTCCAACATTCAGGAACATTGCCTCTCATGGTAGAAGCAATTCTTTCAGTCTCTATAGGTGGTGTGACTGCCAGATCAACCAAACTGCAGAGGGGCTTGGACAGCTACCAGGTAAGACAGTTATTCTTTCAATTTGGTTTGAAAACATAATTCCAAAAGGGGCTTCAGCACACTGGTACATGATATTTTGCAGTTTTACACGTTTGAGTTTCCTACATAAAATGTGAGCATAAGGCACTAAATCTGCTTCTTTTTCCTGCATATATAGTTAGGTGTATAACTGATAAAGTACCAAGTGTGCTATTTGAATATATATAAGCAGGAGGAATATGTATTTTTACCTTTATGTGTACAGGTAATTAATTTTAGTTTCCCTCCCTTACAAGGATGGTGAAAGCTGAGGAGGAGAAAAGCAGAAAAAAAAGTAAATTAGTAGAAAAAACGTCTTATAGTCAGGTATTATTTACGTTTTCAAGAAGGCTGAGTTACTTGATCAGAATCAAAAAGAGACATCGTTGAATGTGAAAGGGCTAATTCATGTAGCAGAAAAAGTCCTTAAGGAGTATAAGTGACTTCAGCTTCAATACCGGGCAAATTCATATTGGAATTAAAGCATGATGTTAACAGTGATGACAAAGAACATGTGGAATGGGTCACCCAGGGAAGCAAGGCGCCTGTTGTCAGAAGTGTTACATTCAGAACCACAAGCAATTATAACCTTAAATACAGATGAAACAGTAAAACTTGAAGATTGGTGATATGTTTGCTCAGTCCTTTTTCTGGCTATGTATTTGGGGGGAGGTATTAATTTAATTTTTTTATTAAATATACTGACTAACACTCAAATCATGTCTGTGCTGCTATAGCCTGTAATGAAAAAAAATTCTGTTTCTACCTGTTAATAAGACTTTGTTTGAGTGTTGTAATTTTAACATTCTACAAGTTTGTGGCAAAAGTGATAGTGTTCGTGTTTTGGGGTATTTGTGTGAGTTTCTTTTGAGAGAAATGCATGTTGTTTTGTGTTTTACAACATTTATTTTCTCCTACCAGAAGGAGGAGGATGATGGTGGTGATATGGATAGTTACCAGGTATTGCTGCTGTTGCTGTCAATCCTGTGGCATGGGGCACAGCTAATGCTAATAGCCAGCAACTTTCAAATGAGCAAGCACACTGGAGCAAGCAAAAGCGGCTTTGAGATACATATCTGCTATTTAAGAGGCTACCTGGGCTATATAAACACTGCTATTTCAGTTTACCTTGTGACTTTATACTCTTGCAGTGCGTGCTCTTCTCTAGTACTTAGCAGTCAGCTCTCCTAACTGGCTACATGAATTCCTATGTGAATAAAAGCTTAGAAACTAATATAGAATGAAAAGTTTCCAGTGACTATCACAGGGAAAGCTACAGCCACCTGCAGCTGCAGGCATCCTTCCCAACCAAATTATACAGCATAGGATTTTTTGTTTGTTTTTCTAAAGAAAACATCGTAACCTCTTTTAAGTTGTGCAGTTTTCTGAAATGCGTGTAGGAGAGAGAGGGGAAGATGCCAGGAAGGAGAATACAGACACTTCAGTGAAGCAATTCCTTTTTTTTATGTAAACAAAACCAAACATTGAGCCTGTTCTTTTTTTGTGATAAATAAATACTAGACACTCACAGGTTAGACTGTATAACCGCATACTCATCTAAGAAGCGACAAAGGGCAGAAGAGGAAATGCCTGAAAAAATAAAACACATTTCAGACTTATTTCTAATAGGCAGCCTTATGAAAATAAAACCAGTTAGGTGAGAATGCTGACATCCCTTCAGACAAGGTTTTAGGTTTTACATCAATCTCAAAAATATCAAGGTACTAACTTCTTGCGGGCTGTTTATGCGCTTCCTGACATATCACAGAGAAGAATGAACCTGATTTTCTGTGATACCACAAAGCATGATTGCATGATGGGTTTTGTTTGCATGAGAAATCTTTTGCTTGCACTGATGGCAGCTGCTAGCAATGGAATTTTGTGCAGGTTTGAGGGCGTACTGACCTGTCTAATCTTCAGGAGAACTTACGATCAGCTGATACCTTTTTTTCCTATTCCATATGCGATTAAAAAGGTTGATTGCCATTTCTGTGAGTAATTAGCCTATGGTGTATAATTCTATTCAGCAACTAAGGCAGTCACATTTTCTTTTTCTTCTGTTGGAATTTGAGATCTGAAAGCAAATAAGCTTCCATTCATTGGGTGATGAGGTACTTAATCAGTGTGCATGTCATTCAGGGGGAAAAAATTTTCTGCATCATGCAAGCTGTTAAATATAAATACTGATGAAATTATCACAAAATTCACTGCCCTTTAATCTTAACAATGTAGCCTCATGACTTTCTTTTCTCCTTCCATTTTAGGAAGAAGATTTAAACTGTGTGCGAGACAGGTGGTCTGATGCATTGATAAAACGCAGAGAATACTTAGATGAGCAGATTCAAAAGATCAGCAATAAACAAGGTTTGAAGCTTAAAAATCCTGTCGTCCCTTATTCTCTATACCATGAAACATCTGTCTCGTATATACCAGTAATCTCTTTCACTGTAGAAAAATCAGAGGATGATCTAGAACGAGAAGCCCGGCTGGTCGAACAGTGGGTAGGGCTGACGGAAGAGAGGAACGCGGTGTTTGTTCCAGCACCAGGCAGTGGAATTCCCGGTGCCCCTGCAAATTGGTATGTTCAGAGAAACCATTGGAGTGGTTATTTTTCTCCACCTGAACATTACACATAAGAAGGTAAAAATCTCATGATGTTTTAGAGCTTGCCATGTTTTTCTATAATACTACGAATTATGCCCAGCAGGCAGAAGGCTGGAAGAAGGTCAGATGCTGGCTCAAATGTAAGAAAGGTTTTCTTAGTTTACGTAGTACATAAAGTAGCTTTGAGATAGCTTTCAAGGTTTGAAAATCACTTTTGAATTTAACATAGTATTTTATAATTTTACAAAAATCTGAGAAAGTTATCCTGTAGTTTGACTCCTTTCAGAAAAGGAGTGGTTCAGAAATGAATGGTAGAACTCCACTGATAAGGAGTGGGGAGGAAAGAAATTCTGATTTCAAAGGACGTGTTCTCTTCCGTTTCATTTGAATTTCTAATACATTGCTCTTAATTTCATTTAAATCTGTGTTTTAACTAAGATCATTGGAAAAGACATGCAAAAATGAGGAATGCAACGTACTGGATTTGGGAAAGTGTGGACAAGAAATACAACTCTAATCAAGTGTACACTGATGATTCTGATAATACCTAATCTCTCTTCTTAATTGGATGAATGATTTAGTGATACTCTTTCTTTGCCATTTTTTCCTATTATCCACCTGAAGTGTGCCGTGATCATATATCTAAAAGGGTATTTATTGACATAAAGTTCTTTAACCCTTATGACTGAGATGACTACAACCAGTTAACTTTATGAGAAACAGAACAGGATGTTTAAAACTGTCATACTCGCAGCAACTGAAATGTGCTGTGTGGTTTGAATAGAGTTTTGGCAAAGCACTACATTCAGCTGCAAGTGTAGATAAACAAAATATTGTCTGTGCAACGTAGGCATTCAGATTAGCCATCAAAATGTTGACAGCTTTAGTCATTGATTACAGTTGATGAATCTTGCATTGAGATCTGTTTGCCCAAATTAGCTTAGGTATGAATTTGCCTGCCTTGTTCCCAGCAGTTTGTTTTGTTTCAGGATTCCACCTGCAGGAATGGAAACACATATACCCGTCCTCTTCCTTGATTTGAATGGTATGTTGTAACAGCAGATTAAGAAACTTGGGATGGGGGGAAATTAATAAGCGGAAGAATGAATCTGAAATGTGTGAAACCAAACAAGTCCTGGCAATGGCACTGTCTAATATGGCTTGTAAAATGCCTTTTAATTCTGATTCTGTATGTTGGAATAATCATGTACAACTGTTTGAAAGTAAAGATAAAAATTGGGGAACGTGTGAGTGAAGTATAGCCTATACAACAGAAAATTGTGTAAGAAAGCAAGTTTAGTTTAAATCAAGCAGCAGATAAGAAAATCCTGTAAACATTTTGATGTACAAATCCACGTGTCATTAAAGCACTGATGGAGAATCTCCCAGTGCTTTCAGACCTCCTCCTACTGAGGTAGCTGTGGAGTCTTAAACAGCTGATTTAATGAAGAGTGTGTTAAGATTTTGTTAGAGAATCTAAATGTTCTCCCTTTGAAGGTATTTAGTTTTACATGTGAGAAGGCTATTCATATGTATTCATGTGTATTCTTAAGACACAGATACACATTGTAAGCAACAAGAAACTAGAGTTTGCATGCTATCTAAGGACTGTTTAGGAAGCAAGTCTTTAAGTGTAAACTTGGGGCATAAAGCAGAGGAGGATCCACAAGCCTTGTCACATCCAGCACTGCAGTGAGGGCTGCCAGATGTGTTTATATAGGCAACACATGAATACCTGCTTTTGAAGCTGCTTTTGGAAAATTATGTATACTCTTTCCTTCATCTGTGCTCACAAGGAATGTTCTTATTTGGGTTTTTTTTCATTATCAAGAGAGATTAGCGGACAGAAGATCAAATAGGATATTTAACTAGATGATGGATCATTGCACAACTTGTTTGGTTGGTTGGTTGGTTGGGGTTTTTTTGCGTTTTCGGGGTTTTTTTTGTGTTTTTTGGTTGGTTTTTTTTTTTTTTTTTTTTTTTAGCTTTTAGCCTGATGTAGCCAGAACTGCTATTCTTGTTTTAAATATTTCCTGAGACATCAGAAGTGATTTAACTAAGAGATGAGCTGGTTAGGTGGATAAATCAGAAGTTTTCTGGCTGAGGATGTTAACATTATGAATACCTAGAAACAGTTTTAAATTCAGTTTAGGTTATGTGAGAATGTGTTCTGCTGAGTCTTAGCCTGGTTTTACTTCCTTTCTTTTGTATGCTGAAGTAGTATTCAAAGGACTGCATAATAAGAAGATTAATCAGGATTAAATGTATTATGAAATATGAGTAGGACTTTGTTACAGCTTTGTATTACAACTTTGCCTCTATATATTAATATCATTTGGTATAAAACTATGTCATTCTTTGCACATTTGTTTCATTAGCTGATGACCTCAGTGCCAATGAACAACTTATAGGTCCCCATGCATCAGGAGTTAACTCAATACTACCAAAGGAGCATGGGAGTCCATTCTTTTATCTGCCGATCATAAAACACAGTGATGATGAGGTAAACAGTTAGCAAGCCTCCTTCTTGACAACTACAGTTTGTTTTAATTTCTTTTTATGTTTGATTTTCTACTTGTATGTGTTTAATCATTATGATTATTATTATCTTTTTGTCTTAGAAGTACTATCTGTATCTAGTGCTGCCTTTGTTTTCTGGCCTGTTTATTTAGAATTGAAGAAAGTATGACTTGTTAGGTCTTCTGCCTTAATTTGGAGGCAACAAGTCTTAGCTGCTCTTGGCAAAAGAATAATTCAGCTCCCTGACTCAAAATCACTTTTTCTTCTTTCCTTACCCCTTCATCATTCCTTTTGGAGGCTCTTGATTCTTCAGAGAAAGCCACTTCATTTGTTAGCACACTAGGCAAAGCCTAATATTTAAATAAAACCTTTTCTTTTGTAGTACACAATTACTTTTTTTAACATAAAGTTTGGGAATTGATGGAAACAAATTGAGCTTGAACCCATCTTGGAATTTCTTAACTGGTTTCTTTCATATCCTGTGCCAACTCAGGCCATTGCTTAAAAGACCTTTTCCAGAATAAATGGGACGCTGAAGTTGGGGAGGAGGAAGAGGGAAGAAAAAAGGTATTCTGCAGGATGAGAGCATGTTTGTTCTGTATTGGTCTCTATAACCTAATCCAACACAGATGGAAGATGTAACAATGAATTCTACTAAATTTAAGTACATTTGCAATAGGATTTGTATTCCTTCCTCCAGTCTTGGTTCTGCTTTCCTTTCTGCCTCCAGCTGTGTGAAGGCTTCCTTTCATGGCAGGATTTGCACAGTGCAGGGATCGTGTTCATGATGTTTTTTCCCGGTATCTTAATACCTTTATTATGCTGCTTCTGATAAATTCCTTGTTGTGAAAAGGGAGTTTGACTCCACTTTGTTCAATGATGCTTATTTTTGTCTCATGAAAGAGTTGTTCTACTTCATGTTAAATCATTGCAAATTAAGTCTATTGTTAGAGTAGTTGAATCTTTGATTTCCCTTTCTTTCTGTCCGCTTTGTTTTTCTGCATAGGTTTCAGCCACTGCTGCTTGGGACTCTTCTGTCCATGATTCAGTGCACCTGAATAGGGTAACTCCTCAAAACGAGAGAATTTACTTAATAGTGAAGACTACTGTGCAGCTCAGCCATCCTGCTGCAATGGAACTGGTATTACGCAAAAGGATTGCAGCCAATATTTATAACAAGCAGGTAGCAAGTTTATGTGTTTTTTTTTAATCATGAATTTTTTTTCATATCCTTAATTAATTTTCTGAATGCGTTTTCTTAACTGCTTGCTTGATTTTGTATAAGTTTGGTCCCTTCTATTCTTATGAAAGATAGATTTTCATAGGCTGCAGTGAAGTTGTAAACTTCGGGCGTATTTCTTTGAACGGTGTCCTGGGTTCAGCTACAGCAGTCAT
>NW_009941145.1:0-6355 GCF_000696875.1 Nestor notabilis | reverse complement strand
TATATATGTTATTGGATAATTTGCTAGATTCTGGTTGCTTTTATATGATAAACAGAGCTGGCAGCAAGGAAAAGAGTACTTCCTTTATTACAGTAAATCTTGAAATAAAAATAATAATTAATCCTCCCTGTTTTTTAATGAGATAAGAACAAATTTATTTTGAGATTATTTTCTTTTTCATAAGCAGAACAGAAACACAAATTCAAAACCATTAAAACCCCCAAATGATGTCATTCATTTGAAATTCAGGATGTCATCCAGGGGGATTTTGTGTAACATACTTGATCACTTAACTAATATGTGTTATTTTCTTTTGAGCGTATTCTAGTGTAAGTAATCACCATTTCATAGTCGTACTCTTATTCAGTCTTAAAACAGTTGAGTTTTCCATTCCACCATTCCATCTTTTCAGTTATGTTACATTCAGATTATTGTTTGGATGAAAAGGACACTCTATCTAGAAAGCCACAAATTAGACAGATTAATGATTTAACAATCCATATGTTCTAATTAATGCAGAAACACCTCATTAATAAAACAACTATTTTCATGACAAAAGAATTGTCATGTGCAACCTTCAAGCATTTACTCCTATCTCTCTATGTTATGCTCAGTTTTCCACTGGACCTTTAAAGAACTGAGAATATAGATTTTCAAATAGTCATGACCATTGTGAGGTCTTATCTAGAATGATGAACGTGGTTGGGATTGCTTCCTCCTCAGTCCTGGGTTTGCTTGAGGTGATATTTATGCTTTCTATGACAGGCTGCTTCCTTTCTCTTGGTTCCCTGATAGTACTTGAAAGATACACAGTGCACTCCTCCTTCTTCTACCCCGCACCAACAAACTACACAGGGACTGCAGGAAGAATAAATCCAGTGAAAAACTAGCATGTCTTGAAAAGGAGTTAGGACATGAAGAGACCATTCATTCAGATAGAAAAAAGTGAGACAAGCTGCAATGTTCCTCAATCTGTTTATATCTCTGATATTAAGATTTCAAGAATCTTTAAACATCCAGTAAAGTGAATTTCTTTTAATAAGCAGCATGACTGGTTCTTTAAAAGAAAGGTGATAATTTTTACTGAAATAGCATTGGTGTATAATTGAATGTAAGTCTTCAATTTTACTTGTGAAGAACACATTCACTCCTGTAGAATATAATGCTACCTGCTGGTTTATTGACTTAATTAAAGGGTATAATTTTAATGGATGAACAGAAAGCCTCTTGGCATTTCCTTGAGCATTATTTTCTTGATTTATTAAGAAACAATTCGTGTATAACTGTTGACATTTTATTCAATTAATTGGTATCTTCCAAAGTCCCTGTGCTCTTTATTATTCATTTCTATCACTTTCTTTTCTTTTCTTTTTTTTTTTTTTTTAATTTCCTTTTAACTGATGAGTATAAACAATCTTTTGAGAATTGGGGGAGGGGGGGTGGGGGGGTGGAGCAGACCAAAAGCCTTACTGTGTCACCTAAATAAGCTCCTAACACTGAAGATTTATTCTAAAAAGTTTCTTAGGATGACAAAAAGAAGTTTAGGACTTTGGAACATTGTGCCATCAATCAAGTCTCTTGCTAGTATAGTGTGAGTCCTGTTGTAGTTGACAATTTCCATAAGCCAGAATGTGCATGTGAGCAGTGCATAACTATTATTCTTTGGTAACTGTTTACATGAAATAAAGGTTTGTGCTGCTTTTTTTTTTTTTTTTTAATATATTTTAAATCTCTGCAGTAGCTACCTTTCCTTAAAACAGAAATTGCTCAAATATTTGTCTATACATAGATGTCACATTTGTATTCCTGTTGTATAGCTATGTTGACAAAACAGACCTATGCAAGGAAGAAATGGATGGACTGCTAACATCTGAAGAATCACTTTAGTGTGAAAACAACAGAACAACATTAATTCTTCTATTTGGAAAATTTTGAAGCCTTACTGGCTGATTTCTTCCCACCTAGCTTTATAAATATTCACTGCTATGCCATGCCTAAAGCAAGCAGCAGTCCTAGTACCCCAGTCACCCAGGGCAAGGGACCAGTGGAGCACACAGTGAAATCATGGAAAGGTGTGTGCATGGGGGAAAACAAATGGGTAATGTTGTGCCTTGTGTGGAGCTGAGACATGTGATTTTCTTCTTAGGATACACATTTTTTATTGCAAACGTGTTGTCCTATGTTGACAGTAAAAGAGCTTCAAATTTTTTTTCTATCCTGTAATATTTATGCTTATGTTAACCATAGCGTTTTCCATTTTGCCCAAGATGGAGGGAGAACCCAATTTGTTATTTGACCTAATATTTGCCTTACAAACATGAACAATTTTTCACTATAATTCAGCACTGTTATTCTTTAATTTTGTGATATATTTGCCAGCTCTCTGAGATATGAGAAAGCCTCATCATTATGGAATAAAACAGTATACCTCGGACAACATATTTAACTAGCAGATTCCAACATTATATTTATAGTTTTGTTCTCTATATTGATGCTAAAACATTATTAGTAGTTGCTGTAACTCCTGGATTTGGCAATATATCAAACAGCAGTGAGACTGTTCCATAAAAACAAGACCTACCCAAAATCCATGTTTACATACTAGCAGCTTTAGTAAATAGTTTTTTGAAGCTGTTGCTATTTGGAGAATTTGCATCTATATTTACAGTTAGTAAAATTCCCATAATTAAAATTGTTAATTCTGTAGATAATTTTTATTCCTACTTTATACAAATTATTTCCCAAATAAGATAAACCAGGTGGTTGAGATCTAGTGATGCATTTAGATATTGCTATAAGATATTGCTCAGAGAATCAAAAGTTAGATGATTAGAACTAAACCCTTAAAAAAAAAATAAATCTGTTCAATTACAGTCCTTTTATAATGGGATTGAGTCTCCATGCCCTCAGACCTGTTTCTGGAAACTGCAACACACCTGATATTTAGGGGACTTAAAATAGCATCAGATTGCTTTATCATGGAAAATAAAAATAACTTCTTTGTTCCTGTCTAGAGAATTATCTTTTAAATTATCATGGTATTATTTTCCATTTGAAATCCCTCTTCATTTAGCAGTGACATTTATCTTGCTTCTTTCCATCCATTTTCTCTTTTGGAGCTTTAGCAGCTTAGCTGATTAGAGAAACTTCTTTCTGTGACATTTGATCAACAATACAATAATGAAGCTTATGCTTCAAAAATTTATAGAGATGGAAAAGCGAAGAAGGTCTTTAACTCCTTTCTCCCTCAGATCACTGCTAGGCTTTTTTTTCTTTTAGTGTCTTGAAGAGTGCTCTTTCAAAACTAAATTTGACAGTCTTCCAGTTGGGTTGTTTCTGTTCTTGAGAACAAAAGCTATGGAATAGCTTTAGTATTCCCTTCAAAAACTAAATTGCTTGCTAAATTGCTTTCTAGGCATAGAGTCAAAATTCTTTAAGATTTGAATTATGTGTAGAAAAGAAGCTTTCCTGAAAGTCATATGAGTGATGCAAAAGACTTCACAGAAAAGAAGCAAACACAAAAGAGTGTTGTATCCCTGAGGATTTAGTAGTCTCATTTCTCCTAGTCACTAGCAAATCTTTCTACTTCTACAGTAATAAATTACCATGTTTAGGGGTGTGCACTAACTCAGCAATGGAAAATAGCTCTTATTGCTTTTCTAACAAAAATATTTCCTGTTTATGAATTTGTATTTGATGACTCACATTTATCAAAACATTTATTCCAGAAGTGAGCTTAATTTACATAATGAATTAATAACTTATTTTGTATCTTGGCCAAAGATTTATATAACCTTTATCTTTTTATGCTTGCATAATGTAATAGTTCTTATCTAGCATTATAAAAATAACATGTATAGTTTAATTTATACATGGAAAATACAGGAGACATTTGTAGAACATTGATAGAAAATTTTCATTATACATTAGATGCCTTGCATTCCATGTTCTTAAATTTCACAACTTTAGAAATAGATGTAATGGTGTTGAAAAGAACAAGATGAGAAATATGGACATAGCTTTCATATCAGATAATCTGGTACCTGTCTTGTAAGTATTATGCCTGACATGCTTGTAAATCTAAAACCCATGTCAACTAATTTGGGGATGAATTCAAATGAGCAATACGGAGAGTTGGAAAAATCCTCAGTTCATAAACTCACTTGCAAGGTATAGCAATGGTAATAAACAATTTATTTCTTAAGCCTTGTAGTAAAACACCATAATTACAAATCAAGGGCTGTTGTTATCCAAGGGAGCAGGGGAAAAAGAAAAAACAAAACCAAACACAACTAAACCATAAAAGAGGACATTTTCAGAAAATATCATTTAAACACAGAAACAATTCATTTAGATATGAACATAAAAGAACATAAAAGAAGCTTATGCTAGCCCATATAAGAAATGGAAGAATTTTATACCAAGGAAGACAAATTTTTTAAAAACAAAAATGTGAACAGTGAGAGAAAATATAGAAGAATTGGAACAAACATGAGAAAGCTTTTTTTGTTTGTTTGCTTGGGTTTTATATTCAGTATATGGTTACATTTTTTCCCTATATATCGCTCCATCCGTTTTCAGTTAAAAAGAAGAGCAAATAATGGAGGCACATCTCACATACACTTCAACTGGGGGTAATAGTCTAAAATAGATGAATTATAAGGAAATATGAAGAGAGAATACTTAATAGTAGTCATATAGTAAAAATGGAATGCTGCTACCTTATATTGTAGTTAAGAATTCACCTGAAAGTCAACAATCTCATATTCTAATGCATATGATATTTGTCTGACATTTTCTGATTTTGATTCATGTTGTATTTCAAGAAAAATTATAAAAAAAAAGGGGGGGGGGGAACACATAAGAATCCAAATCTAATAATGCCACAATTACTATGAATTGAGTGTATTTCAGTATGAAAAATTTAAGCCATGTTTCTTCCATTACATCATGAAGTTTTCCTTTAAATAGACTTCCTTATCCCATAAATTAATTTACTGAATTTCCCACAGTTCCCACTGCCTGCAAGTAAGGAAGTAAATGTCTTTCTCTGTACAAACACATTATGACTACCTAATGACTAGTCTTTAAATAATTTCCTCACGTTTCAATTTTTACTGAAACCTTTGAGGAAATAATCCGTGGTAGCTCAATTTTTCCTAAGAATCAGAAATAACTAATGTTGTTATAACTAAAGTCTGATGTAGAATAAAGTTTATTCTTTTAAAGTAATTATAATTCCTACAATGTCAATTGAAAACTGCAGGAATTAAATGAAAAATCTATGCAGAATAATTATTGAAAGCAGTATATTTATTAAACATGCATTATGTGGAATATTTAAGTGCTTCACATCATCATCAGTTTGGGAGACAGGCAGAGCAATAGTCATATCATCATAACAAAGGTCTGAACAGTTGTGGCTGCATGGATAACCAAAAATTATAGAAAACAGTTTTCAAACATCATTGAAATTTCAAAGAATTGTAAGATACTTCTGACAATATAAATAGTTTCTCTCCTATCCGGTCAATATTTTTCTCTCTACAAGGCTAAACAATTTCATCTTCTCCACTAATTTTTCAAATATACTAACTCAAATAATCAGAATTTAAGATACCTAAGGAAATGCTTCTAAATCATCTGCTGTATAATTCATGCTCTATTCTGACATTTACACATTCTTTATCCAACAGAGTCACCTAAACTCATGTATGTCTTTACACTATCATAAAAATTAGGTCTTAGTTCACTGTCCATATGTTGCATCTCTGCCTTGATGGCCTGAGGTGCCATGGGCCCACTGGGCTAAAAATAATTCACCCTTACACTGTCAATCTAAGTCCATCTGTGTCACTTCAATCTTAGCAGCTCTATCCACTTGTTGGTTGTTCTGGTGTTCCTCAGTGGCCTGACTCTTGGGAACGTGAGCACCTACGTGGCATACCTTTACCACCAGGTTCTGCACCTTGGCAGTGATATCTTGCCACAGTGCAGCAGCCCAGATGGATTTACCTCTGTGTTGCCAGTTGCTCTGCTTCCTTTGCTGCAACCACTCCCAGTTCAGGGCAAGAAAAGCACTGTAAAGTCACATTAACATAATGCCTATGACATTCGTTAGCATTTGCAAAAAAACAGACTTACTATGCTAAAAAAATTGGAAAAGGAATAAGAAAGAATTAATAATAAGAGATTGTTGAAAGATGAAGACAGATGCATGTTGTACCCCTGTAGCCTTTGGAGGACCGCACTGGGGCAGTTATCTATCTTGCAGATCATGGAGGGCCTCATGTCGGAACAGGTGGATATGCCCTAAAGGAAGCTGCAGCTCTGTCCTGGGTTCAGCTACAGCAGT
>NW_009941144.1:0-1544 GCF_000696875.1 Nestor notabilis | reverse complement strand
GCTGCCCGTGCAGCAAGCAGCACCGCAGCACAGTGCATCCCGTGCCAGCAGCGTCCAGCTTCCACGTGGACCCTGACCCCAGGGCTCGGTGCTCCCCCCAGTGGCCTGGACTCTGCCCCTGGTCACCTCCTTGTCTGGTTAATGTGACACCAGCACCATCCCTGATGTCTCGGCCCCCTTTTTTGGGGGGGATCCACACTTGCTAGTGCTGGGGGGATTACTCCTCAGGCATGCCAGCCCCTGGAACTGGCAAGCCCCCACACAGACCCCATCCCCATGGCCCTCAGGGCACTGTGATTGATGGTCCCCAGCACCATCCCAGCAGGTGGGATCCCTGCTCCTGGGCACACAGGTCCTGTGCCATGGGATGGTTGTGCTGGGACTGGCACAGTCACAACTCCAGCAGCACAAAGCTCTTGTTGGTCGGGTTTCCCTGACCAAGGACCTGCCTTGCAGAAGGATGCCTGGCTGAGTGACTGCTGCCCAGAGGAGGCTGCCATTGGGATGATTTGCATAAGGGCAGAGCCATGGGATGGGGCACGACCACAGTCCCAGCTGCAGTGAGCTGTGTGCTTTGTGGGCTCAGTCTGGCTTGTGGACATCTCAGCGTGTCCTGATGATGCCAGAGGCCACGTGTGCCTGTCACCTGTCATGTGTGCCCAAGGACCATCATATCATGTCCATCCTCCAGCAAGTTCTCTGCCATCCTTAGTCTGAAACATGAACAAGCTTTCCACTGTCAGCTCCTGGCAGATCAAGGAGCAGGTCCCTGGCCAGAACAATGTTTGGGCTGGGTCCCTGGACAGAACAACTTTTGGGCTGAGGTGGAAAATCCCCCCTGGCAGAGGTGGCACTGATAGCTGGTGCTGAAGGCATTTGGGACAGAGATGTGGGGCTGGCAACAGTGCCAGGTGACAGCACTTCTGTCTGGGCAGCTGGATGATCATCTCTGAGAGGAGCTGGGAGCTGGCATGGCTGACACAGCTTGGAAACCACAGATAGCCTGGGGACTGCTGTCATCATCTACCAAAGTGAGGACAAGAAGTCCTAATGTCCTGAGAGCTCCTGAGACCCTCATCCTGTGCTCCAGCCACGTGCTCCTCTGGATGAGAAACTGTTGCTGCCCATCCCTGGCAGTGTTCAAGGAAGGTTGGACACAGGGGCTTGGAGCAACCTGCTCTAGTGGAAGGTGGCCCTGCCCGTGGAAGGTGTCCCTGCCCATGGCAGGGGGTTGGAAGTAGATGAGCATTAAGATCCCTTCCAATCCAAACTATTCTGTGATTCTGTGACTCCACACTACCAGGATTGCTGCCCGACGCTTGCAGCATCGCCAGAACGCTGGCTCCCTAAAAACACCATCAGGAGACACGCACGCTGCTGTGCATGGGTGGATGAAAACACCTCGGCTGCCTATCCTCCAGGGAGATTTGTGTAAAACGTAGGGCAGGAGGGTCATGCGGCCCCGCGATGGGCATGGAGGGGGCAGGGAGGATGCACTGCTGGAAACAGCTGGCTGCCGAGGCGTGATCTCCTTTCCGCACTGG
>NW_009941143.1:0-2077 GCF_000696875.1 Nestor notabilis | reverse complement strand
AGGAGGGGCTCTCTGCCACCACCCCCCCTTCATTTGGGTACATTTGCATGACGGGCTTGAGTACCCCAGTCGGGGGCAACGGCAACCTGCCTGGGTCTCTGCCGGCTGCGGAGGAACCCCCAGGATGCAGGGCCCGGGGCTACTCTCCCTCCTCTGCCGGGAGGGAAGGAGGTTCTAGCCCTCTGCTGTTAGAGGCAGCGCTCAGCCACCATGACCCAGAGCAGCTACAGCAACCCCTACCCTGCACCATAACACAGCCCACCTGGAATCTATTAGGTACACTCCGAGACCACCTGAGCCTCTAGAACACGAGAAAGGAGGAGAAACATGTCAGAGAGACGTGTCAGGCTCTGGAGCTCAGGGTGCCCCCAAGCCTCCCTTCACCGTCAGTACTTTGGGAACCTCTGGCCAGGGGCTGCCCTTCTCTTCTGGCGGGGACGGGCAGGTAGTGCCGCACATCTGAGGCTGCAGATCAGCACGACAAATCAGGGCTGGGGAGCTGTCCCTGCTGCAAAAAAAGGTCATTGCAGCCCGTTGCTGTTAATGATTTTTGAGTACACTCAGAGAAGCAGCTTTGTTTCAGTAGCAGCTAGCACAGCCTCTCCAGCCAGGGCTGATCCCGCTGTGGAGGATGCATGGACCACCAGCCCGGCTGCTGGCTGGGCGAAAAGCAGAGCCCAACGCCCCAGCACTGCATGCTGTGTGCGCAAGGAGTGAGGGCTCTGTCCTTGCTGTCCATGGGGATGGGTCTCTGCTGCTCAGTAGCATGCCAGGAGATACTGCTGTGTCCCTCTGCAGCAAGGTGCAGAGCAGAGGTTCAGGATAACCTCTAGAAAAAAGGTAACAGGACACAGCTCCGACTCCTACATGCTTCCAGTGGCAGAGCCAGGTCTCTATGAAGACACAGGGAGGTGTCCTCAATGGGATTACTCCCAGAGAAGCAGGATCCCCCCTTGCCCCAAACTCCAGTGTCAGTAAGGAGCAGGTCAGAGCAGTGCCCGGCATGAGGGGCAGCAACTCCTACCCTGGCGCAGCAGCAGGCACCACTCCATCTGAGCCCAGTACTGGGCATCGGAACAGTGCCAGCAGCCCTGCACAAGCGGGACAAGCACCTGGCTGCGCTCCAGCAGCCCCGGGCTGGCTCTACTTCCCCTGCAGCTGACACAGCTGCATGCTGGGAGGAGGAGGGCAGGGAAGGACAGCCCCCAGAGGTCAGTGTAGCTGGAGCGTCAGTGGTAAGCAGGGAAAATTAATCTCTGGAGCCAGCATGCTGGATAATGGGTAACAGAAATCTCCAGTTTGAAGCTGGTGCCAAGAGTTGCTGTTTGGGCTTCTCACTGCCAAGCAGGGCAGGGAGAGACCTCACCATGGGGACAATGCAGAAGATGGGCAAGGGGGGTGGAATTGGATGATCTTTAAAGTACCTTCCAACCCAGACTATTCTATGATTCTATGACCTGGGCAGGCAAAGTGGGGCCACATGCCCCAGGAGGATGGCAGAGCACTGGCAGAGACAGCCAGAGAGAAGGCAGAGGTGCTCCAGACAGACCCCATGCCTGACCTAAGTGATTCTGTCATCACATCATCAGCAGTCCTCCAGATCCAGATGTTCATGCTTGGGCACTTCTACAGAGCATGCCATGTATCCTGGCCATATTCCACTGGTATAGGGCTCTTACCTATGTGGGGAACAAGTTGGAGCTGAGCAGAGTGCTGGGAGCACCAGCACCAGCAGCAGAGCTGAAGCACTCACCACACACCTGACCTGGCAAGAAACTGAGACAGCTGAGGGGTTAGTGGGAGACACAGAGGCTCTGAAATGGTTTATTGCAAAGGGTTTCTGCAGGTAACACAGGGAAGGAGCATGGTCCTTGTTGGCAGGGGTTTCTCTACTCCTCGCCCTCCTCTTCATCCTCATAGGAGTCCAGGCCCACCTCCTCGTAATCCTTCTCCAGAGCGGCCATGTCTTCCCGTGCCTCGGAGAACTCTCCTTCCTCCATGCCCTCCCCCACGTACCAGTGCACGAAGGCTCGCTTGGCGTACATCAGGCCGAACTTGTGGTCCAGGCGAGCCCATG
>NW_009941142.1:5272-8685 GCF_000696875.1 Nestor notabilis | reverse complement strand
GCTTCATGGAGCTCTGCCAGAATGACCAAATCATCCTCCTGAAAGCCGGTAAGAGCAGGGATCCAGCCATGCCCCTCACATCCCTGCCCCTCACGTCCCTGCCCCTCTCATGTCCCTGCCAGATGCCTCATAACCCCAACACCTCTCCCAAGCAGCAGCCACGGTGCCAAAAGCATCGCACAGAATCATCATAGAATGATGAATGTTGGAAGGGGCTTTAAAGCTCCTCCAGCTCCAACCCCTGCCACGGGCAGGGACACCTTCCACTAGAGCAGGTTGCTCCAAGCTTTTTGGCCTTGAACACTGCCAGGGATGGGGCAGCCACAGCTTCTCTGGGCACCCTGTGCCAGCGCCTCAGCACCCTCCCAGGGAACAGCTTCTGCCTCAGAGCTCACCTCAATCTCCCCTCTGTCAGGTTAAAGCCATTCCCCTTGTCCTGTTCCTGCAGGGCCTTGTCCAAAGCACCTCTCCAGGTTTCTTGTGGCCCCTTTAGGCACTGGAAGGATCTATATATCCCATCTTTCCTCTTGGCTAGTGCTTTTCTTTCAGGATCTCTCCTCCCTTGCTGCCCTGGTTGCCTCCAGGCTCGACATCGGTGCCTGGGGAGCAGGTACTGGGCTAGAAGGAGTTGAAGTTCATGTTTAAAGGTGATGGGATAGAGAGGAATGTGGGGAGTGGCCACCTCAGGCAGAGGCTTTTCTGCATGGGCACCCTCAACTAAATGTTACCCAGAAACTGGGTTGGAAATGAGTACAGTGGATTTCCCACCAGGAAAAGTTGTGCTGGGAGGGAGAAGAGGAAAGGTTTGCCCACTTCTCCTGGTAAGAGACTGGGAAGAGGAGGACAACAGCAGCACACACCCGTGTCCCCTCAGTCTGTCTGGCAAGGGAGCTCAATGTGCAAAAACCCCCAAATGCCCAAAACAATGGAAAACCCTCCCAGTTTCTAAATGTTCAGGGCTGAGAGCCTCACCCAGCACAGGGGACATGTGCCAGCATCCTGGCAGGGTGCTGTATCCCAAAGCCAGCGCTGGCCGTGCCCGACATGCTGGAGTTTAACTCGTTCTTTCCTTTCTTCCTTCCATTTTCTTTCCATTTCTTTTGTTTTCACCCTCTCCCCTCTCGGTGCTCCACCATGACCTCGATGGATCTTTGTGGCCGGCTGCAAACGATGGATAATGTTTCCCTTTGGTGAAATATTGTGGTCACAACTGGAAACCTAAAAATAAAAAACCAACCCCAAAACCAACCCCCCAAAACTGGATTTGTTGGAAATAATCATTCTGCTCTCGGGAATGAACAATCTGGACTTCATACTTGCCCTGGGGGCTTTCTTCTGTCTTACACTTGGTACTGGGATGATGGAAACCCCCTGCCCTGCCCTTGTCTGCGCTCTCTCTGCCTATGTCAGGTTGCCTCGAGGTGCTCCTGATCCGCATGATCCGCGCGTTCAACCCCTTGAACAACACGGTGCTCTTCGAGGGGAAGTTTGGTGGCATGCAGATGTTCAAGTCGCTCGGTAAGAGCCTCTCAGGGCTCTTGTCTCCTTTTCCTCTCCTTCTGACACCCGGACAGGGCTGGGTGAAAAGCAGCATCTGCATGGCTGGGCTAAGCAGGGTGAGACCCTGCTGTGTTTGCCCCCACTCCAGTTGGGACTGGGTTGATGTGTGCCATGGCTGGGACCTGCTTTCCACCCTGGCCCGAAGCCCAGCAGTGCTGAGCTGGGGACCCCTCTTCACCTATCTCATGTTCTGAGGTGCCTCGGGTGCTGCCGGGGGTGCTGTGACGTCCCCCTCTTCCCTGCTGTCCCCCATCAGGCTGTGACGACCTCATCGGTGCCGTCTTTGAGCTGGGGAGGACCTTGTGCCGCCTGCAGCTATCAGATGAGGAGCTCGCCCTCTTCACCGCTGCCGTCCTGCTCTCCCCGGGTATGAGGAACACTGCAGCCGGGGAGGGGGGTGTCTCATGCCAAAGCTGGGGAGAGTGGACCCGTACATCTCAGTGCTGCTTCCTTGGTGGGTGATTTAAGGGAAGGAGGCTGGGGGAGATCCCCATGGTGGCTCTGACCTGCCATCTCCTGCAGATCGCCCCTGGCTGACCGAGTCCAAGAAGGTTCAGAAGCTCCAGGACAAGATCTATGTGGCTCTGCAGCACGAGATCCAGAAGAAACACTCCGCTGAGGACAAGCTCTCGAAGGTAGCGGTGATGCATGGTTGGAGCCAGGCAGGGCACGGGAGGCTGGGGGAGATCCCCATGGTGGCTCTGACCTGCCATCTCCTGCAGATCGCCCCTGGCTGACCGAGTCCAAGAAGGTTCAGAAGCTCCAGGACAAGATCTATGTGGCTCTGCAGCACGAGATCCAGAAGAAACACTCCGCTGAGGACAAGCTCTCGAAGGTAGCGGTGATGCATGGTTGGAGCCAGGCAGGGCACGGGGAGATGTCTCAGCTGGTGGAGGTGGCTGTGCTGGAGCTCATGAGCCACGCATGGGTGTTTTTGGGTGGTGAGCCCTGGGACCTGTTGAAGAAGGAGAATTTCCCTTTCCACAGGCCATGCATGTCTGTTGCAGTGCAGGCAGAGGCATCCTCACCACAGGCAGCCCTGTGCCACTGAACCTGGCAGCGCATCAGGCAGTGGGTGTCTGGAGCGAAAGGAGCCAGTTCAGGAACGCTTTGGGCAGGATGGAGCTGGGATGGGGAGTGGGACACTGGGGGCTCCTTGAGTTTGGTTGTCCTGCAGAAAGACATGGGTTTGGAGGCAAAGCCACACTGCTGCCAGGCTGCCCAATGGTGGAAGTTGTCCACAGTGCCAGTGGCTGGCAGCGCATCAGGCAGTGGGTGTCTGGAGCGAAAGGAGCCAGTTCAGGAACGCTTTGGGCAGGATGGAGCTGGGATGGGGAGTGGGACACTGGGGGCTCCTTGAGTTTGGTTGTCCTGCAGAAAGACATGGGTTTGGAGGCAAAGCCACACTGCTGCCAGGCTGCCCAATGGTGGAAGTTGTCCACAGTGCCAGTGGTCCTCAAACCCACCTGCTTGTCCCCAAGGGAAAGGATGTTGGCCAGGAACCCCATGGTCACCAGCTCCTCCTTTCCCTGCAGATGGTTTCCAAGCTGCCCTTGATGAAGACCATTTGCAACCTGCACTTGGACAAGCTGGAGTTTTTCCGTCTCCTGCACCCGGAGACTGCCATGAACTTCCCACCCCTCTACAAGGAGGTCTTCAACTCGGAGCTTCAGTACAGTGACCCACGGGAGAGCTAAAGCTGGGAGCCACCAGCCCTCTTCGAGTTCCCCAAAATCTGGAAACAAACTAAACCTCAGAGGTTTGGGGAAGTTTATTTAAATCAAATAATCGAACTCAAGAGAACCCGAGGGGCTGGGGTATATCCCAGCCCCGGTTCCTCGCTGTGGATTGCA
>NW_009941142.1:0-5180 GCF_000696875.1 Nestor notabilis | reverse complement strand
TGGGGTATATCCCAGCCCCGTTTCCTCGCTGTGGATTGCAATAGCTCTTGAATGTAAAGCACCTTGAAGGAATAAGCAAACGGACTTTGCCATACCAGTGAAATGAATGTGAAATCCCTGCTCGGGAGAGGAGATGCTCCTGGTAGTGGTAGGGGACCAACTCCTCCGGGCAGCACAGGAGGAGGGAGCACACGCCGCCGCACTCGCGGCACGGCCCTTCCCGCTGTCCTGGCTGCTCTCTCCATCTCTGGGTTTTATTTTTTATTTTTAATTATTGTTTTTATTTTATTTTTTTATTACCCAAACACGAGGCGTGGGATAAAGAAGGGGCAACGCAGACTCGGCTGGCCAGGAGTGAGCCAGGTCGCTGGCAGCAGCGTTGGGCTCCCAGCTGGAGCCGAGGAGAGGGTGAAGGCAGAGCCTTTGCTTTATTCCTTCTCCCACGGGTGCAGCGAGCCCATAGGACATGAGGTGACCTCAGGAGCTTGGCTGAGAAAGATCCGGCTGTGGCCAAGGGTGGGATTTAGCACAGGATTTTCCCATGGAGGAGGCTGCTTCAAGGGAAGAGAGCTCTGCAGGTCTCCATGCCCTCCATCACAGCATTCTCCCAAATGCCCGTTCAGCTGGTGTTTGGAACTGATCCAGCACATCCACCTGCCTCCTGCCACCTTCCCACATCCCAAGTGCTTTCTGAGAAGGGGCTTTACCCTTGGGACTGTGGTCAAACCCCAGCTCCTGGCTGCTGCACCCAGGAGGCAGCTGCAGGCAGTATTGCAAGCACCGGGGCTCAGTGCCTGAGTGCGCGTCATCTCAGGCAGGGGCTCTTTTGGTGCTGGCTGTTGTGTGTAGTTCTCTTATCGAGACACATAGCTCAGCACCCAGAGGAGGTTCTGTGGCCTTTCCTCTGCCCAGCCCACAGCCAGGTCCCCAATTCCCACACTGGGACCATTGGAAGCATGGCCATGGCTGCTGTTGCAGGTTGAATTGGACCCAGGCTTTCGCTCCAAGGAGCTCTATTATGTTGGGGTTTGTTCCCTCTTTAGGACCTGGGAGCTTCTTAGGGGGAGAAACTGCCCATTGGGGTCAAGTGGAAGTGAAAGGTCCTTATTCCTTCCCTGGTGTGGTCAGGACCTGCTGCTCTGAGCTTGGGAGGCTCAAAAGGTAAAGAAGGGATGGATTCGTGAGGTGATGCTGCGATAGCCCACAGCTGGCAGGGACACTTGATGGACTCCATGGCCAGGCTCTGCAGATGGTTTTTCTGTCCCTGTTCCTGCTCCTCCTGCAGCAAATGCCAAAAGCTACAGGGCAAAAACCTGCTCCGAGGCAGCCCATTTCTGCTGACAAAGGGCTAAAATCCCAAGCCCGTCCCTGCTTCGTGTTAATTCCTCATGCATCCAGCCCTGTTCTCTGGCAGCTCGGATCATCCAAGTGTGAGACGAAGACCTTCAATTCCATAATTGCATCCCTTAAATGAAACAAGCAGCTTTCTTAGCAATGTAGGGGATATTCATGTTTTCAGTTTAAAGACCTATGGAAAACCATGGACCAAGCTTAACCAGGAAAGACTCACCAGGAAACCGATGGGATTTTTGCTTTCATATAAGGCAGAGAAAATATAGGGACCATGCTATTCCCTGGCAGCTGCCACCTGCTACATACAGCCCTGTGCTTTCTAGTTTTGCTCACTACCATCTGAACTGCTTCTCGGAGCATATTGGAGTTGGTCAGCCTTGGTTCTCCTCCCAAAGGCATTGGAGCCCAGGTCTCTGGTGAAGGCTGCTGATGCTGAGTGCCAATGCGTTGTTCTCCAGCGCCGGGGTGGGGATGCACCGTCCTTGTTTCCTGCCCTCTTGGATCCTAGAAGCTTGGACAGAAGTGAGAAGTCAGCACTGCCTTGTTCATCTAGAGGGTTGTGCCTTTTTTTGAAGCATCATTTCTGACAGCACCATTCACTTCCCAGCTCCTCTCCGCAGGGAAAAGCACTCGAGAAAACAAATGTGCTTTGAGGAGGGGGCTCTCACCCCCTGCTTCTGCAGGATTCCCTTGGAGGAAACAGCCTCAGGTGGTTTGAAATGCTTGGGGGGAAAAAGCACACACCTTTATTTACGTCCTCAGCATTTGTCAGCCAACATGCACCAATGGTCAATGTCACTGTTTTCATTTCATCTGGCAAAGAAATCAAGAAAGCACCTTAAATCGGGAAAAGACGGAGCCCTTGCCACTGGTTCTTCTGGCTTGTGACACAGTATCCATCTCAAGGGAGAGATTTTGGATTCTGAGCAATAAGAGATTCCTGTGGGGAATCTCGGGAAGACTCGAAGCATTAAACGTGTAATTCAACCTGCCAAACTGTGGGAACCTGCACTTTGAAGTTCTCCTTAAAGGAACTGACTTGTCTGTTGCCTGGGACGGGTGGCACACGTTGGAGGGGATGACAGGGACACGCCGACCCCCCAGCACCTCTCGGGCTGCAGCCCCTGCTTTCAGCCACGGTGGCTGTGCCAAGGTCCCTCACGCTCCCCCTGTGCCACCGAGAGCAGTGGCTCAGCAGAGGCAGGCATCGAGCTTGTAGGGACAGAGCAAATGAAAAACCCTGGGTAGGAATGCCTGGAAAAGGGAGATTTCTGCTCTCCCTGCACCGGAGCTGCATGGGGCTGGATGGGAGCCCCCAGACCCCCAGCTCACTTCAGTGCTTGGTCCTTGGTGTCTTGGGGTTGTTGCCATCCCACTGGCCACGAGACCTTTTACGTCCAGTGGCCCTGGGCAGTGGGTCCTGTGAGCGGGGCAGCCTCATTGTGAGGGATTGCTCTTTTCCAGATGAAGATTCTTTTTGTGTTTGTTTGTTTGCTCTGGCAGTTTAGCTGAGTGTGCATTTCCACCTCCAGAACCCTCACACTGTGTATAAAAATGGATAAAATATATATATATATAATATATTCTTGTGAATGTTGGTGCAAAAGAGAAAACTATATAAAGTTTCAGTCGGTTTTATGTTATTTTTTATCTATATGAATGAAAGGAAGGAATGGAAAACACTTTTTTTCCATTCACCACCCTCCACACACACCTACCTGTAGATACCAACAGGTTTTATGGAAATGTTTTACTTTTTAGATTTAGGAAGATGCTTCTGTTCTCATTGAATGTTCTGTCGTGTAAGATTGTAATTTCTATTTTTTTAAAGAAAAGAAAAGAACTAAATAAAATTTCCTCTTTCGGACCAGTCAGCTTGGAAGGGAGGGCAGGGGAGGGAGAAATGTTTATTTAAGGACAAAGGTGTTGTCTGAATTTTTGATGACATTAAATAAAAAGTAATATAATGTATGAACAAAAAAACCCAAACCCTTTTGTTTTGAGGTGTATTCCATAGGTATATAGATGTGTACTGCACAGAATTCACAGGAATTAAAATAAAGTCTGTTTTAGCAGGTAACAAAATGAATAATGTCAGAAACAGTGACTGGAATTCCAAATTCTATCAAAGGGTGAGACTGGTGTGGACTAATGGAAGGTGTCCCTGCCCATGGCAGGGGGTTGGAACTGGTTTAGCTGTAAGGTCCCTTCCAACCCAAACCAGTCTGGGATTCTGTGATTACTGGTTCACTTAAAGCCAGGCACACACTGATGTGAGCATGGGAAGAGGCTGGGTTTTTCTGCCAGGGGCCTGTGTTGGGTTCAGAGCCCTTGCAAGCACTTCCCAACCACTGCGCATCACCCTCCCAGCCAGAGCATTCCAAGGGAGACCCAAGATCCAGGAGAGGCTTCATCTTGGAAACCTGTTAAACCACCACCAAGCTCCTCGCTGTGCTGGAGACACATTTTGGGGCAGGGGGTACATGGAATCAAACAGTTCCCAGTCCTAGGAGGGAAGGAAGGAAGATACATGCCCTGGGTACAACAAGGATGCTAGGACTGGAATGCAAGGACTCCTCTCCATCAGGATTCACACAGTTCAAAGGTATCCATCGGTATTAAGCATGCAAAGCCCATCCTAATTTCCCTCTGCTTCCCCTCAAAACCTCACCTGGGTGCACACTCCCTGTGCAAATCCAGGGCAGTTGGGTCCCTCAACAGCAGCAGTTGAACTGTCAGGAGCTGTTGGGCAGAGCAATGCAGAGGAATCCTTGTACCTGCAGGGACTGTGACTTGCAGGGTCGGTAAATCCTCAGCCTCACCTCACCAGCTCCCCAGCTGCTGCCGGTCTGCCCTTCCCGGGATCAGCACACATCCTCCTCATGGGTCCCACGTGCAGAGTTTATATATTGCGAGATAAAACGTGGCTGCTGCCAAGAGATGGGAACAGCAATGAACATGTTTCTCCGTGTTTATTTATTTTTAATAAAATAAATAAAGCTTGGGAAATCTGTTTAAAAAATCCTTGCGAAGAGCTACTCTTTAAACAAATCATGTTTATGAAAAATTAACTTTCAGTTCCAGTGTTAACACCAGTGGAGAACAGACTCTGCAGGACCCTGGAACACCAAACACCATCAGCAGGAGGTGGCAGGATGGGACCATCCGAGTGTGTCCGTCCCACATGGGGCACAGCGAGGACGGGCCCTGCCAGTACCCTGCCAGTACCGGGGGGACCTGGGTGCCCGTTATCCCCGTCCTCGGGTTTTGCCATCCCACTGTCCATCGCCTTCCCCCAGTAAGCGCGACCTCACCCCTGCTGGTGGCCACACGGCTCCAGTAGCGCGGGATTTACTGGGGCGGAGTGACCTCTGCTGGTTTGTAGCTAGAATATTCCCCGCGTGTCTGTGGGAATGGAATGGTTTGTGCTGGAAGTTCATCCAGCTCCAACCCCTGCCCCGGGCAGGGACACCTTCCACCAGAGCAGGTTGCTCCAAGCCCCTGTGTCCAACCTGGCCTTGAACACTGCCATGGATGGGGCAGCCCCAGCTTCTCTGTGAAACCTTTTCCAATGTCTCACCACACTGATAGTAAAGAACTTCTTCCTAATACCTAACGCTGCGAATAAAAGCCCCCCCCCTTGTCCTGTCCCTCCATCCCTTGTCCAAAGCCCCATCCCAAACCTGCTGTGTACCTGGAAAGAAAACGACACCAGCACGGTGGCAGCAGCACCCCCAGCTCTGTGCCTGGTGTGAAGAGGTACAGAGGGGCGAGGGTGATGAGGGCTTGTGACCACCAGGACCAGGGCAGGGACTGTCCCCCTGCGC
>NW_009941141.1:0-14149 GCF_000696875.1 Nestor notabilis | reverse complement strand
CCCAGCCCAGCCCAGCCCAGCCCGTGCGGCCTCCGCCGGGGGCAGGAGACCCGGAGGCGGGCCTCCCCTCCCTTCCCCTTTGCTCCCCTCCTCGACGGGGCCGGAGAGCGGTCTGGTTCGTTTCTAGAACTGTATTTTTAGTTTCTCCCCTTGGGACTGAAGGATTTCACAGTGAATGTGAAGACTCTCCTTTTGAAATCTCGCTGCTTCATATAGTTCCGAAAATTAATCTCTTTGTTTTTTAGTGTCTAATTTGGAAAGCTTTAAATACAGCCACACCCCTCCAGAGTGCCCCTGAGAAAATGAGAATTTGGTGAAAGGAAGTGAAAATAAATGAAAACACACGTTAAAGTTCATTTTTGCAGCTGGGAAACAGTTGCTTTTTCAAATTTAGTAACTTTTCCACTTGAAACCAGATTTTCATATTTCAGCTGAACTTCATTTAGGATGTTTCAGATGAAAATTTTGTCAGTTGTAACCATAATAACGTAGTGGTGCTGTAACGTTGGTGCTGTTGGGCATTACTGAAATGTTTTGGGTTGGGTTTTATGAAATTGGGGGAGGGGGAGGTGCTTGGGGTTTTGGTTTTGGGGGTTTTATTTGTTTTTAATTGCTGATTTGGTCTCTAGGTGCTTTTCTAAATGTACGTCTGCTTTGCTTCTGTTGACTGCTCTCTGAATATATGAGTAAGCAAATGTGCCTAACTTGAAGGGGGCTGGAATTATAAAAGAGCATAGATGTTGGGTTCTGCTGCGTGTTGGGGGAGTCATCATTGCACATAGATGTGACATGATGTGTAGAGTGAAGTTCAAGACCTTATGCTCAACAAAGGCGGTAAACAGGTTCTCTTCTATCAACTCCTTACTGATTGTAATAAAACCTTTATGTTCTCACCTCCTCATTCATTCTTTTGTCTCCGTCTGCCTTGAAGCCTGATTTCACAGTCATTTCATACTTCCCATGTTTGTTTTGAAACATGAGGAAGCTTGATGTCATCAGGACTTGGCAGGGTGTTTAAACTCTGCTGGTGGATGGCAATTTTGTACAGCCGTTTTGTACAGATAGACACTCTGAGGGCCTTGGCGGTGCCCTTCCTTGGTGGTGTTTGATATCTGAAAGGGCAGTTAAATCTGTAAATCCTCCCTGACTCTGTAGCATATCAATTTATTCAATACAATCAGAAACTCTGCAGAATCAAAGTATAAAGATGACCTATAAAATAAATAAAACACGATGTAATGACCATAGCCAAATTTGTCATGATAGCTTTGCAGAACACTGTTTTACACATAAAACCCCATGTATGTATGTAGGTCAGAAGATTATTCTAATCATACGAAATGCTAAGGGGAAAGAAAATAATTAGGGCAACAAATATTCAGGTTGATTCTTAGAGTAGGTGTTTGCAGAGTTTGTGATAGAAGATGTATAGAAGATCTATAGTTCAGCATAATGATCTGAAAGACTGGCAAATGTACAGCTACATCAACAAAAGGATTTCTCAATGTACAGAGTTGTACACCCTGTTTGTCAGGAATCTTTATGTTCTTGATCTTGATTTTTTTTTATTGACCTTGCATGCATTTGTGTTCATGCACAGTATAGATTTGTTCTATTTGTAATCTTGTATAGTCATATTATTGCTATACTACGTGGTTGCAAAGACCCAGTCAGTGAGTTCCTTATCTTTGTCCATCACATAGCAGCAGAATTCTGAAGGTTTCTGAATTTTGCTGCTCTCTGTATTAAATGAAAGCTTGATTTCCCTTCAATTACAAAGGGTATTTCTGAAGCTGTTTTACCAAATAGGAAATCTTTGCTGTTGCTGTGCATCACACCTGAACTCCAATTTATTCATAGGAGATGATGTTTATTTTTCCTTCTGCTGGTTAACACTCAGATTCTGAGCAATGCTTCCTCTGTATTGGTTGCAGTATTGATAAACAGGTGGCCCCTTTTTAGGTGATTTTAAACTATTTTGGGGGATGTGTATTGTATTTTGAGAAATCTCTTGAGGCAGTGCATTAAAATAAAAGTTAGGTTTTTTGCTTTTTGATTTTTTTTAAAAATATATTTATACTACGGTTGTATTTTACCTTTACAAAGATTCCTCTTCATCTTGTCAGTGTAGAAAATGACCTTGTTGATAACTCTTTCCTCAAAGAAAACGTGAGAGTCAGAATGGATCGTAAGGTCCATTATAATATTACCTGAGATTTTTGAGAGTTCATGTAGTTTCACAAACAGTATTCTAAATATTAACAAAAACTATGTTTTGTAAATTCATCTCTTTTAATGTCTAAGAAGAAGAGCTGAAAATGTACTGTTTCTTTCACAAGTTAGTAGAACTTTCGGGAAGACCCAATATCCTGGCATTATTTTTGTGAGATGATAGAGAGGCCCTGTGGTTATGAACTGATCACACCAGCGCTGTGCTTGGCTGTCACTGAGAGCCTGTGCTAGTGTCAAGGACTGTGATCCACAATCTCTTTGAAGTAAAGTTTGGCATGGGCACCAGATGATTTGCTGTAATAGCTTTAGCTCTGGGGATACCAAGATAATCACATTTTGTCCTGAGGACTGAGGTGTAGAGGTAGGGTTATATGCTTGTTAGTGACAATTTGGAAAATAAATATAAGGTTGATTTTGTAGGTTGAGTTCTGGTATATTGGTAACATGCCTGCAGTTAATACAAAGAGATGAATGGAGGGAAGAATGTTACTGTGCCTGTCATTTGCTTTGGAATTTCTTTTGAGCATATTTTGTAGTGTGTTCAAAATGAACTAATAGTTACAAAGAGCCAAAATACTAGATACTAGCTTTTCAACAGGTAGAATTGCTGCTGGGGTTATTGGGGTACACAAGGCTTCAATTGGGTGAAGAAGCAGAGGAGCTTGCTTTGGGAGTGCTAGCAGCACTGCAGCTGGGGTATTGCTCAGCTGTGTGCTTCTAAAGGGAGTACAGGTACACAGAATAATTTATGTGGAGTGAACAGTTCGCGAGATATCTGAGGGTGTTATTTCCATGACATTTTTCTCCAACCGTTAAAAAAATAAATTGGTACTGATCACTACTTAGGGAGAAGATCAAATTAAGGAGGAGAATGTTTCTGTGAAATGTAGCATTTATTTAATAAAACTTAGCAAATAAACGTAGGCTCATGAGTCATCATGGATAATTAATGATTCCTTTTTGTGCATTGTATTTAACAAAGGGCTTACTGATAGAGCTTGTACTTTGGTTTAAATGTTCAGCAGTAACATTTGCAGTACAGTGAGTTTTAAATTGAATGCAGTTGTGAATACATTGGACATATTATGGAGTTCAGAAGCAATGCAAGCTTCATTTTTTAGTAATGTACATTATATCTTTTACCTTTCGTGTATTTTATTTGCAGCACTAATTTTATATTCAAATAAACCATAGAAAAATATTAAAACATCAACATTATATTATTAAAAATGTATCCTGCATACTTTTTAGGAGAACACGACATTTGAAGCTATTTATTCTTGTATAAGGCTAATTGAAGCTCTGTTACAACTAGGTTATTTTTACTTGTATAATAAAAGTCACAGTACTTTTTCACTTAATGTAATTAGTGTAGAAATGTAAAAGGGTTGGAAAATTGTCAATGTAATCAGGGTCTTACACTTCCTGAGATTTGTTTAGTTATGCTCAGAATAATTCCTCCTTCTATTACAGAAATGTGTAAACTAAAATCACTCCCTTAAATTTGTAGGAATTTAAGTGTTTAGAGAGTGTTACCTTGAAATTGTTGTGGTCGTACTTGATGTGGTTTTTAACATCAAGGTCAGCTTCATCCTGATAAAATCGGGTTATGGTAGAAGGATTATGTGAGAAAAGGTGAATGTTTATTAGCTTTCATTGAATTTACTTCTGCTAAAGTTGGACTACATTTGGGGTAGTGTGCTTTATTGTAATTTGGGAAATAATAGAAATAAAAGTTAAAAACATTGTGCACTTGTGCAAAACCATAATGAACAATAATAAATGCTCTAGGAGTGTACATAGTTATCTAAACCAAAAATGCTTTGAAGAGAAATTACAGCGGATAGCCTGTAAAAATATTTAGATTGTGTAAAGTTGTTTGCAGAAGTGTTTGCAGCAGGATAAAAGTATGTGTTCACCTGATGCAGTTCCACATTTCAGTGTAGTTGTTCACTTCTCTGCAGTGTTTATTCTTGTTGAGAAATGAAATAGTTTAGCACAGGAGTTATGCTGGAACACTTTGTTCTGTCAAGCCTCCTCTTTGTAGTATGTTGCTGGTGCTCTAGCTATTTTTCTATGCTTGTTTGAATGCTGTGCCTTCATGGCTCATCTGTCCTTTTGCATGGTCAGTGCTGCCTCAGTCATGGTGGCTGAATGCCATTTCCAAATTTAGGTGCTAATTTGCACATAGATTTATCTCTGTGTTCAGTTGTTCTACCAATTTACTATGCCCACGAGTGTTTTCCACATAGTGCTGTGCTTTTGCTTGCTTTCAGCCAGATCAGTGCTGAATGTCCGGTTTTTCTTTCATGCTGGCATCTGCATACGCAGGAAGTATACATTTAGGGTATCGCTTATGGTGGTGACTGCCCAGATCTCAGTGGGATACCTTGCCAAAATCAAAGGCAAAGAAGATGTACAAGAAGGATTGCTAGTGGTACCTTAGCCACCTTTCAGGAGGTTTGGCAAAATTTTGAGTCCCAAAACTGTCCTTTCTCTTCTGTACACCTGCAGGACAAGAGGGTGCCAAGAAATGCTGTAGTGATAGCTTGCTTTATGAAACATGTCTAATAGCCAGTTGCTTCTTGATTTGCAAGAAGCTGACCAAGACTGTAAATGAACATAGATACTCAATGTCTGAACCCCAGTGTCATATCCATAAGAATTCACAATGCCAGTTACACGGGAAAAGAAACTGGTAGGCATTAACTATTATTAAAAATAATTTGTTATTGCTTGCTGAAATATGCTACTTTCATCCCTGGATCCTTTCACGACGGGTGGCCTGACTGAGTCTCTGATTAGTGTGAATTCTTCCCTGGTCTGGCTGTCGCTCTCCCATCGTAGATTGCTCCCCTGTATTACTCACTCTTTTACCCTGGTTGTGATAGCCTCCTTATAGTACCAGATTTTATTTTCTTTTAAAAGGAAGCTACTCTTTCATCAAGATGGGTGCATTGAAATTGCAGTCGGTAGTTGTACCTGGGTGTATGCTGCATTTTCATCATGCAGGAAATGAATTCAGCTCATCAGTACAAATCTCATCAAGGTGTTTTTTTCCTAATAAACCTTAGCCAGGCATTTTTATCAGTGTAAATCACAGTAATACTTTTTATATAAAGAAAATTTTTGCAACATATTTTTCATTCTATCAAACCCTCATAGGGAATGAAAATGCAAATGAGACTTAGGCAGTATGTTGTACAAAGCAGTTTACAACAAACAAACCCTACTTAAAATATAAGCACCTAAATGTATTTTGCAACATAGTACAACACAGAAATATGATCAGGTAGTCCAAAGGGAAAGTGAAAATGTGTGGTAAACCTGGTCTGGTGATTCTGGAACATCATCTCTGCTAAGTCTGCTTGACTCCACAATTCAGTTCCCTTAAACACCCATATAAATTCCAAAGAGGTACGTTCTTCTGTATTGGCTGCAGCCGCTAGCTGAGCCATCAATGATTCTCACCTTGCAGGTGAGAAATCTGATGTGAAGACTTATCAGCACTACAGTATGTAATGAGTCCCTAACAGTAGCAGTTTCTGTGGCTCTGTAGCTCTGTTTAGCACTGTAGGAATGTATTTATCATAATCCAGAAGTAAGTAAAAGAAAAAGTGGAAATGGGAGGAGACTTTGGTGATTGCATCCTGAAATGGCAACAGTAGGGACAGAAATGCCCCCATAATTTGGGGGGGAGGGAGAATTTTCATGTTTCCTACATGAAAATTTGTCTCAGTAGGGCATTTTGCAGTCAAGAGAAGGAAAAGGATACGGGAAAGAGGCGAGAAGTAGAAGTTTTGATAAGTTAAAGATTAGCATAGGAATATTTGCTGCGGCAGGGCCAGGAATGGTGAAATAGAATTTGACTGAATAAATGGACATGAAGAGGTGAAGGTAACTGATTGATGCGCTAATGTAATCCTTGGAGAAGGTTTTCCCCAGAGTGCTGTCCTGCTGCTTTTTCGACTGCCACCCTGCTGCATACAAAAGAGTCACTGTTTCTTTGTTCTGCAGCTGGGGAACAGGCTCTGTTGGGAACCGTAGTTCACAAGAAGGTCCTCTGCTGTATCTTTTGGCCTGCCAGGGAAAATGGGAAATCATCTGTGTAGACTGAACTTCTTTATCTTCTCTAATGCAATATACTGTATGAAATGCCAGAATTCCCAGGAATCCACACACACATAAGAAAAAGTCAATGAGTGTCAGACCTTCCTTAACGAGCCACGAGCCCACAAATATTACAGGTGCGTGAACAGCAGAGAAATAAAATACTGTTCTCCTGATTGCGCTTTTGTCACTTCTTGCACTGCTCACAGTGTCAAGACAATGAACCCATTTTTTAATAGATTGTAAAGGTCCTTTTTTGTGTGTGTGTAATTTATCATCGTCGATGAGTTATATTTTTGAGATGTTTTTTGCATATCTATAAAGGATTTTGAAGCATATATTCTGGGCCCCACAGGTAAACAACCCGTGGACCTTGGGACTGGCCATATTGAACCCAGAATACAAAGTTGAACATTTACAAAAGTGTGCACAAAAACTTCTGAGGAACAGTAAGGCACAGTTTGCCCAGTTTGATGAGTGTTATCTTGCTTAAAATGCATACAGGAGAGGTACCAAACCACTGCCTTGCAGCAGAAAAAAACCCTCAGCCTGACATATGCCAGTCCAAAACAGACACGGGACTTTCCACAAAAGTAGGCTCAGAAGGAACCATTCATAAAATACTCCTTGGGGCTGCTGCTTGAAAGGGTGATTTTTGAGCTGCCCAAGAACTCCCCTGAAAATCTCTGATTCCCTGCCCTTAGTGATGATCCTTTGCCAGCTTTTACCATTGCGCTGAACAGGATTCTTGACATGAGAGTTATTCAACTCACCACACCTCATGGTTTGTGCTTAGGATCACCTTTCTTTCTCAGAATGCATGCTTACAGTCTCTTTGCTATTGCAGTCAGTAAACCAGATATAAAAGCCTTCCTTACCTGTAGTGGCAAGGTGACTTAAAGTAAGTGTAGAAATGCTGATGCTATCAGTCTCTGCATTATTGGCCATTCCTCCTTTCTGCTAGGGAAAATTTGAAAGAATTCCTTAAAATTCTGCATTGTGAATTCATGTAGACCAACTTTTCCAGCAAGAACAGCAAATTCCCTTTTCCATGTGTAAACTGTAAGGCAAACGACAGGATTGTGAAGTTTGTTAGTTGTGCGTGATGGACCTAAAGCATGCCATGCTGTCTTCAGTGCTCTTAGGGCTGGCAAAGTATACAGGCTGGTGAAAATTAATTTTTAATTGCAGCATAACTTACTGCAATCGAATCAGCATCTGGTATGTCTATAGCATATTGCTGAGTTGCTTTTGGTAAGAGGTATCTCAGATTTTGATGTAGATTATGTGGCCATATGCCTCTAACATATGCCTTGAGCTGTCACGGCAATGGAGTGAGTTGCACGCAGATCTCCTGGTGTTATTTTCCAGTTAGCAGCCAGGGTTGCTATTCTTTTCTAAGCCTCTAGCTTTATCCTCTGGTGTAAATCAGCTATTGCCACACTCCACTTTCAGGAAAATATGTATTAGAAATTCCTGAGTTTCTGATTGTTGTCCTTTTGGACCTTTATGGTCTGTTTGTTTTCTGCTCTTCTTCTAGCTATAAAAGAAGCAGGAGATGCTAGCAGCTGCTCCTGCTGTTGCTGAAAAGTCTGCAGCACCATCTGGGTGGTAGCGTCATGGTATGGCTCTAAAGCTGGTTGGTGCCTAATTGTCTGCGTTGAGTGTATTTCATTACAAGAGGCTGCATATACCTGGTAGTCACAGCTGCAGTGGGGAATGTTTCTTCCACAGTTTTTATCTGAATTTTGAAGATGTCATTTCGCATCTGAAAGAAGTGAACTGTGGGAGGTTAAGTGAAAAGCTGTGGAACGTTTCTAGTTCGATTCTTTCATGTAGAATACAGTGAGTGGCTTCTAGTTATTTACTTATGTACTTTATGACCAGTCCTTTAAAGTGTAGTCTAGTATTTATGCTTGCTCAGAATATTAAGGATATATGTCACTCCATACTCCCGCTCCCTTCTTCTCTCTCCTTCCCCACATACAGCTTTTAGCACTGATGTGAAAGCAAAGACACTGAGTGAGGAAAAAGTTGGCTGATATTTTTGGCTGCAGTTACCATTTTCAAGTTAGTAGGAAGCAGTTTGCTTTGCGCGTAACCTTAAGCATGTGTGTTATTTCACTATATATATAGTATGTATAACTATATATTACTATATACAACTTACTTTCTTTTTGGTGCTTGCTTGATGCTTATTTATTTATTTTTCATATTAGGTTAGCCTGCACAAACCAGAAATTAAGCTGGAATCACTAAAAGAAGACATTAAGGATTTTCTAAAGACATCAGGTTTGTAGTATTTCATTGATATGTTTGTGACTAGTATAGATCTATGTAAGAATATATGCAACATGCAAGAATACATGATGAAAATAGTAGTTTGTGCAGCTTGGTGTCTTGTTGCTGACAATAGCCAGAAGTAAACATTCAGTGATTCCAGACTATTAAATGAGTTAGGGAAAATGAAAATAGAAAAAGTTCTTGGATTCCAGCAGCATTTTGAAAAACATACTATGCAAAGAAGGGATTTCATACCTTTATAAGATACTGGTAATTTTTCTGAAGGTTCTGAATGATACAAGAGTACAGTCTCTTCTGAAAGTACTTCATGGAGGTACTCTTGAATATTTTACCCGTAGTTAAATATCCTATTGCCATTGGAAGTTGCAGTCTGTGTAACTATAAGATTTGTGAAGATTTGATGATAAGTAATTAAGATTTCATCATAAGTGATGGTAAGTAATCAGGAACACTGTGTATGTTAATATTTATAGTTGCTATAATAATATGATGGTTTTGAAAAAATAGCATATAATTATTTAACCAAAACTGTGTTGTAATTATTTGAACAGTAGATGAAAATAAAGGATATTCAACCTTTATACAGGTCTCAACTTGCAGTTTTTCCTATCTTAATAAGATTAAGGTTTTTTCATCTCTTTCTCTCTGATAGGTAGACATGAATTAGAACAACACAGAAAACTCTGGTAACTGCAAAGCAACCTCCGATTCACATTCCATTAGTATTATTTCCTAAAGTTGTCTTCTGGGTATTTTTTTATTTTAACAGGTTGGGAAAAGAAGCTTCAGAATGCTGTTTATAGCGAACTCAACGTGTGAGTGTATTTAGTATTTTTACTGAATAAGTTCTACTAGCATGATTTAGATTCATTCGTATGTGTAGGTGTATGGTGTGTTACTATTATCTTCAAGATCTGTCATACCAAGGGTACCTACTTAATTTCTGTTTTTAAAGTGCCATTATTTCTTTTTCATCCTAGTGAAATATTGGACTCAAGTACATTTTAAAGAATGAGTGAAATAAATATGACCAAATTTTTTAGTAACCTTAGTAATTTGTTGTTTTACTTCCAAAAGTAACAACAGTCATAATGTGATTCTTGTATAGCTGAGGTAGTTGCTGCAAATGAATTTTAATGATTTTCAGATGTTTATGACAGCATTACACATATTTGTTGTATTAATTATTTAAATAAGTCATAAGATGTCTAGACTTATCATGCTTGGGATATGGTTATAAACACACTGAAATTTCTGAAAATCCTTTGTTATTATTGTTCTGCAAACTTTGTATTAGACTTCTGGGAAGCATAAGTTATCTTTACATTCTGACAAGGTGGAAAGGTGAATTTCTTAACAGATATAGCCTTAAATGCAACTATATAATAATAAATGTGTATGCAAATCTATTTATGCTAATTTAAATAAGCTTATTAGAGTTACCAGTTTTGAACAATGTGTCTTAGTTGTATGAGGGACTCAATTCAGCTGTACTTGTGTCTGTTAGTAAGCATTTATCTTCATTGTACTTTTCATAGGAAAAATATTTACCTGTGTTTTGGATTAATGCCTATGCTTTTTTTTTAGTTCATTGAAGTAAGCTGCAAAATAATGAAATTAGCCCTGTAAATTTCAAATTAAGAGTAGCATGATTTTAGGAGCACTGTGGAAAAGCCAAGAAACAACATTGCTGAAATTTATTAGTATTGATTCCATTTCACACATAGGCACGGAATTGTCCAGAATAAATTAGCATCAAGTACAAGAGTAACCTTACCAGTTAAAATTGGGAAGAAAATTGGGGAGGGTTTCCCGAAGTCATATGATAGGAACTGGCCAGGTTGGGTGGCGCTTTGAGCAACATGGTCTAGTGGAAGGTGTCCCTGCCTGTGGCAGGGAGTTGGAACTAGGTGATCTTTGAGGTCCCTTCCAACCCAAATCATGCTATGATTCTATGAACTGATTGAATACATTTAAACAAATGAAAAATCAGGCTAGCTATGAGAGAACCATTGTGTAAGTTTTCTTTCCTGAAGGGCATTTGAGACAGTTAAAATTAAGCTGGATAAAATGTTTGGTGATAACTCATTGGAATAATCTGCAGTACCAGAAGATAAATTAGTCGTGGGGCTTTTTTCTTATTTCTGTTCCAGATTTTATATTTCGGCATATGCAGTTTATGAATGGATATTCAGCTTTGCTTAGGTCAACACCATATTGGATAGGTACATGTTCAGTATATTGATTTTTTTTTTTTAAAAGAGAATCCTTCAAACCCTATATTGTCTCTTGTAAAAAATATAGTACCCTGAATAGTAGAAGTTTCAGGGGTTATAAAGATGATATGATGTGAAGAGGATGCACTTTTAAAATATCTGATTTATGCACAGAATTATTTTATTTTACAAATATGTGAAATTATGAGGAAGTATTATCTTTTATATAAGAAGAACTCATGTTGAAACATTTATACTAACATAACTTTACGTTGTTTGTGTCATAGGAAAAGATGAGGAAGAAATGTGTCCAAAAATAATGTTTATTTTTAGTTCTGATCCACATTACTAGTGCTTTCATGAAAGAAGTTATGTTTAGGTTTACAAATACAGGATTAATTAAGCAAAATAAAAATCTGATCATTTAAAATGTACTATACTTTCTTGAAGGTTTCCTTCGCCCTGCCATCCTGCAGCACCACCTGAACATATGAAAGAACCATTAGCTTATATGAGGAAAGCACAGGTTGGTTGTTACCAGTTTTACCATTCACATCAGTTTTTTGATTAGACCATTTTGATATTTAGTCTGTATGATGCTGTTGTACAATTTCTGGGGTTTATACCTTAGGCAAACAGATTTGTATTTATTTGCATCAAAGTTAATAATATTGTATATGTGACATTTTACCTACATACAGGAAATGTTCAAGAATGAAACAATTAGGATATAGTGGCAAGTAGGTGAAAATGATAGAATACAGATAATGTGAAATAAGTTAAGGAGGAGAATTTTATTTTGTTGGCGAGAAGGAAAAGTCTAGCTATAAGTCATTTCACTCAGGGTTACAAAAATACTGTTTTGAGGAGACACAGACAGGCAGTTTTGCAATGAAAGACAACAGGCTGCAGGCATAGTGCGATCTTCAGAAAGGAGGGATATATTCAGTACTTAGAAATTTGAAAGGAAGATGAAAATTATAGAGCTAAGGAGCTTAAGGCACGTTGAAGGACAATAAGACAAACAGAACTGTGGAAGATTAAATGAGAATTTTTGGTGTCATGAAAAAATATTTTTGCTTCGTTGGTTTTACTTTTTCACCAATATATGCCTTTTGAAATAAACTAAAAAAAATCCACATTAAAAAAAATGCTTCAAGAATATGATCTAACCCAAATATCTGAGATAAGGGTAAAATTATATTTAACTCAGGCGTGCCTAGAAATATATTGCAGTGTTCTTTTATAAGGTATTCAACAAATTGTGTTCCTTTTTCAATCATACGGCTTCTTATTCTAGTAAGACTTATCTTGCTGTTGTGGGTTTCAGTCTTTAGCATTTGGGGACTGTATTGTATTAAACAATTTTTCTTCTGTGGTGTGAAATGTAATTCAACAATTTACTTCCTGAAAATAATCACTCTTACCAGTTTACTAATGGGAAAACCACAGAGGTATATCTATGTGTATGTTTGTCTAAACCAGTTTCACTGGTTATTATTTCATAAAGGTGTATACAATATTTTTAGCTCGTTGTGGAAAGGACTGTTTTTCTAATAGTTTAGAAATGAGTAGAAGTCCTGACTTTACTAGTTTTAAAATTTCATATCACTGTTTTAAAGAATATTAAGCATCCATATCCTCTGGGGTGGGTTAACTGTGGTAGGCAGGTCAGCCGCTCGTTCACTCTCCTCCAGTGGGATGGGGTAGAGAATCAGAAAGGCAAAAGTGAGAAAACTTGTGATAAAGACAGTTTAACAGTAAAGCAAAAACTGCGCATTCCAGCAAAGCAACACAAGGAATTCATTCACCGCTTCCCTTCCCATCAGCAGGCAGGTGTTCAGCCATTTCGAGGAAAGCAGGGCTCCATTACTCGTAACAGTTACTAGGGCAGGCAAACACTGTAACTCCGACTGCCCCTCTTCCTCCTTCTTTCTCCCAGTGTTTTTATTTAGAGCACGATGTCATATGCTCTGGAATATCCCTTTGCTCAGTTGTGGTCAGCTGTCCTAGCTCTGTGCACCTCCAGCCTACTCTGTACTGGGGAAGCATGAGAAACAGAAAAGGCCTTGAAGCTGTGTACTCACTTTTCAGCAGTAGCCAAAACACTGGTGAGTTATCAACACCCTTTTGGTCACAAATCCAAAACACAGCACTATACCAGCTACTATGAAGAAAAATAACTCCATCTCAGATGAAAACAGTGGATCCTTCTTCAAATCGTTTCTTGAAATGCAGTTCTTCAATAAAGACATATGAATCCTTTTCACATAGAAATATTGTTAGATGGTAGAGTTGTGAAATAGTAATAAATACACAGGGAATTAATATTTTCTAAATATTTAGATTTTCAAGATGCACACACATTTGTCACTATAGGAAATAGGTCTGTAAGAAAACAATCATGATTCAACCTAGTTGAATTACAACTAGGTTACTAGGTTTTATTTTGTTACTGTCTTTGATTAAAGAGCAATAAACAATGTAAAAAGCTTACAAAGTTAGTGTTTCAATGATTTTTTCAAAAATATTTGGAAATAGCTAAAATGCAAATATTCAGGCTGCTAGTACCTTTTCAGAGAGAAATAAGAGTGGAAACTTACCAACTTCCTTTGATTAGGTATTGGAAATCTAATTATATTTTTTTGAAGGTAGAAGACTGGTTTTGTTTTATTTGTAGGTAGATTTTTTTTTTTTTTAATGTTTTTCCCTCCACTTTGTTTGTCTTTTAGCATCATAGCAGTTGGAAAAGAATATCTTGGTGCTATCAACAAAATTTGTCCTGGCAGAAAAATGTTTTCCATTTAAGTCATAGTCTGTTTAAATTAGGCACAGCCACCATTTAGGATGCTGTTCCCATTGTTATGAGCTTGTTGACATTTGCTTTATCCTTTTCTATCTTAATTAATTTTGTTCTACTTCAGAATTCGAGAAAGAAGGGTAATACTCTCTGAAAACCATCCTACTTTGATATCAGTTATTGGAATGACTTTGAATCAATAATTAAAACTATATTAGTATTTTTCTAGAGTGGATATAAAAATTCATTTCTTTCCAAATCGATTCTGTTCTCTCATTCTTAGATGGCAGACCTGAGGTTTTTATACTGTATTTTCTTCACTACCTCAAAAGAAAAAATGCTTTCTAGGAAAGGATAGAGCATTAATGGCAAAGAGCAGTAATGCTGTAAATCATTCATGCAGTTGCAATATTGTCCAGTGTAGAAAAAATACTGTCATTAATATTTACATATCTTTGAATAATCATAGAATCATAGAATAGTTAGG
>NW_009941140.1:0-1447 GCF_000696875.1 Nestor notabilis | reverse complement strand
CCTCCAGGTGCTGGCAGCCCACCCGGCCTCTGGCTTCTCCTCTGTGAAATGGGCACAGCGGAGGACAGCACTTGCCCCACTAATCAGACTGGGCAGGACAGCAGACAGGCGCCCGGGGGTACCAGGGCTGTGGGAAGGTGCTGAGCACAGGCAGCAGCCTGTGTCCGAGCGTTATGGGCAGCAGTGGGCAGCACGGGAAGGTATGAGCCCTGAGACCTGCTCACTGGCATGTTGGCTTCACTCCTGCAGGGTCCCTGCTTCCAGGATGGACCAGAATTTGATTTCCAGGAGTTCAGAGATGCTATCGATGATTTTATATCTGGCAAGTAGATATTTTTCCTTACCTGAGCCAAATGCACCTGCGTGTGCACATCAGCAGTCTCCTCTTTGTTTGCTTTGATTTTGGGTTTTGGATTCCCACTCACTCAGGATTCCCACTGTGTGACAGTCGAAGGCAGCAAGCCTCTGCACACCCCGTTAATAGAACCTGGGCTGACAATGAGCTTTCCCCCATGGGAGAAAGAAATTAAAGCCAAATTAAGAGATTCAATTTAGGTGCACAGCTGCCACAGTGGAAAAAAAGCATGTTGGGACATACTAGAGGGATGCCCAGAACATGTGTACTGGGGTCAAGGAGAAGAGGATGTGAAGACCTGTCTTAACACCTGTGGTATTCCCTCCAGATGCATCCACCTTAATGCCACCGTCACTGGACTGCACCGACTTTGATTTCTCACTTGGTGAGGAGGCCTTTGGCTGCTGCACCCCGCAGATGGAGAGCAGCATGGTGGCACAGATGCCCCCGGCACAGATGCCCCTGCAGCACCTGCCTTCCCCGGAGCCATGCTGGAGGAATCTGGCAGACCAGCACCAGAAAGCACTGGGAGATGCCCTGGAGGCAAATAGCCAGGTAGGGACCCCCAGAGGCCTGTGTTTGGCTTCTTCCCTTTCTCATTTTGCTGAGGTGCTGCACAGCCCCTGTGTGCAGCATCCCCTGGCCCCCGGGTGGTAGGGCTGTCCCAGCCGCCCTGTCCTTACCTGCCCTTTGCAGCTGCAGGACACCCTCACGCAGAGGCAGGAAGAGCTGGTGACACTGCAGGAGAGCAACGTGCAGCTGAAGGAGCGGGCGAGCCAGGCCAGGCAGCTGGCTGCTGTCCTCGACGTAAGTGCTGCCTGCACAACATCTAGTCCGGCTGCCCCAGGGCACAGCTGGACCCTGGGGACAGTGCGGTGGGGACAGGGTGTGGGGTGAGGCTGAGCGGCACAGGGTGGGACAGGGCCATGGTGGCGGGATGGTGGGATGGGGTGTTGCGGTGGGGGTCTGTGTGGTGGGGTGGGATGGTGTGAGGCAGGACAGTGTGGATCTGTGTGGTGGGGGGTAAAGTGGTGTGGGATGGAGCAGGGCAGTGGGAATTTGTGCTACAGTTTGGGGCGGGGAGGTGCAGGA
>NW_009941139.1:9765-9986 GCF_000696875.1 Nestor notabilis | reverse complement strand
AAACGGCTCAATGTCCAGTTGGAAAACAGCAGAAGATGAGCGGTGTCCCTCAGGGATCGGTGTTGGGACCTGTGTAGTTCAACATCTTTGTTGGCAACATGGACAGTGGCATTGATGTGCCCTCAGCAAATTTGCCGACAACACCAAGCTGTGTGGCTTGGTTGATACGCTGGAGGGAAGGGATGCCATCCAGAGGGACCTGGACACACTTGTGAGGTGGG
>NW_009941139.1:2349-9069 GCF_000696875.1 Nestor notabilis | reverse complement strand
CAGTGCAGGTGTGTTGGAACTAGATGATCTTAAGGTCCTTTCCAACCCTAACTATTCTATGATTCTATGATTCTAAGATAAGGGATCTGTATTGGCACTCCTGCTAATATAAAAAGGAATACAGAGATAACTTCAGCAATTTTATTCCTCAACTAAGGATCTATGAAAATACAGACAAGAGATACAAAATACCGGGATGCCAAGAGATTTCATAAGAGTTTCCAAACAGACACTTCCCTCCAGCCCCCTTTTTTCAAGTAGGATATAACCAAAGCATTAGCTAGCATAGAATCATAGGATGGTCTGGGTTGGAAGGGACCTTAAAGATCACCTAGTTACAACCCCCCTGCCATGGGCAGGGGCAACTTCCACTAGACTAGGTTGCTTCAAGCCCTGTCCAATCTGGCCTTGAACACTTCCAGTGATGGGGCATTTAGAGCTTCTCTGGGCAACCTGTGCCAGTGCCTCACCACCCCCACAATGAATAATTTCTTCCTAATATCTCATCTAAATTTATCCTCATTTACATTGCATTTGTGTATGAAACCACCAAAAATTCAAATAATACTAGGAAGAAGTATCATTAACCAGTTGTGGTTTTCTACATTTTTATGCCATAGATGAGTTATAACATGAACAAAACTAAAAGGTAACACGTTTCCTTTTACATCAAGCAAAACATCAATTTTCACTTGACAGCACAAAAAATTACAAATTGATCCAGCTTAACTCAGTTGAACTCAGCTGAACTGAAATACACTGAAGTACTGCATCCATCTTCAGATGATCCACCTCAGTGTATGACAGGTCATTCTTACTCACATTCTTAAAAGTCTGGAAAATCAGTGGAAAAGCCAAAATAACTAAAAACCAGCACAATATTCCCACAGAGAAGCCATAACAGAATGGTTATGGAAGTGTTAACAATAAAAGGAGAAGAAATACACATAACAGATTTTTAATGTTCTCGTACATTAAAAATTCATTTAGCAGTAGAAGAATAAACAGAAAATAATCCAGTTCTAATAAGCTTGAAGATCAATATACATACTCAGAAAACACAGAGACAGCGCAATAGCAGGACAGAAGATGTGATCAAGCCATAGGTCTTACTCAGTGGTTACCTGACACACAAGAAGAAAATATTGCTTCCCCTTTAGGAGAAGACAATACTAAAACGCAGTCAGATTACTAGTTAGAAATCGGTAAAAAGTGGATGTTTCAAGATGAAGGAGCATAGGCACACAACTACAAATACTATATTGCTTGGCAAGTGCTATGGTATGATTTGTAGTCAGCCTTTAATAACATAGCAGACTTCAACATGACCAGCTTAGTATTTCAGATGCTGATTAACACTATTACAGTCATGGGTTACTTTTTTTCCTAGAATGTTTGAAACTTGAAAATTCAAAATTGCACCGATTTATGGTTTGATCCTGATTAAAGCCATGTATGTCTGTAGTGTCATTACTGGCTTATTTAATCACTAAATCTCAACAAAAACTGCTCTCTTCCGTGAAATCCAATCTGTAAAGCACATTAAAATTGAAGTTATTTTATTAAGATGATATCCATACTAAATATAAAGTAGCACTAAACTTTATACTAAACTAAGTATAAAGTTTAGAAGCTATCCCCAGGCATAATACTCAGCATTTATAACTGGCAGGTTTGGGGGATGGTGTGTTTAGCTTCTAAACCTTAAAATAATAGAGGCAGTGGTGTTTGTAATTGATATTACTAGCATTTAACTAGTACAGGTTGTGATTTCTAGCAAAAGTCAACAAGTTAGAGATCGGGAGACAATACAGATGTACTTTCCAACAAAATAAGACTGTTTGCCCTCCCTCACCCACCCCCACCACTCAGTAAATATGTTCTTCATGAAGGGTCACACCGTATCTGAGACACTGGGGGAGAAGGGTCAGTGGCTCCAAGGTTCAAAATTTCCTCTTGGGAGCAATGATTTCACGTTAGAAGTCTAGGAAAGGTGAGGGAGAAAGGCGTCAGGACAGAAATCAGAGGAAAAACAACCTAAAATTGAAAGGAAGAGCACAAAGTTCCTACTTGGTGTAACAGTCTCTGAAATGAATGGTTCTGAAGCAAAAATATATCCTTGCTGATCAGAAGATTCATCAAGAAGGGCATATTGATGCATCTTGTACAGTGACTGAAAGTATGGATAATGAAATTAAAATAAGAAACTGAATTCAGCAGTCAAAATGGATTATTGATTTATTCCTTCACATTAATAATATTGGTGGGTATATATCTGTGTATGTGAAATCCAAGTCCAGAAACTCATGAGAGCGGGGTGTGTTTCTGTTTTCCTAATGAATTTAATCACATGTGTACTTTGCTAGCAACCTTTAAGCTGCAATAGCCAGCAAGTAAGACCCATATCCAGAAGGACTCAAGGTCTTAACCAGTGGCTGAGTAAAGGGCCTAGGGTCCTGACATGGCTATTTAATTCAGGTTTAGAGCCTGTGCAAGTATTAGAGTAATCTGTAAAAGTGGTTCTGCTTAGAAATCTAGAGAGTGAAGGTGAATGTGTTTTCAGTAGTGAACTTCAGCCCTGATCAGCTGCAGAGGAAAAATGGAACCAGGGTGTCCGACCTCTTGTTTATATGAGCATCACTGGTGCTTATGTGGGTAAAGACACTGCTCTGTCTGTGGTAGGCTTTCTGGCCAGCTGGGCTAGGGCATAGGTGATCAGCCTCACTACTGGTTAGACCTGCAAATGGGAAGAGCAACAGCCACATCCATCTCTCCATGTGCCAGACTGGGCTTCTGCAGCCAAGATAAAGGAGTCCTGGGGTCAGTTACACTTGGCAACTTTCACAATACCCTCAAACTCAGCACTGATGGAGTGTATAAAAGGTTAAGTATCTCATCTAGTTTGCATGTAATGAAATAGCATAACTTCGCAAATACATGCCAGCTAGGTGAGAGTAATTTTTTCCCTAGGAATTTATATGGCCATGTTAACATGACATGAAAGTATTTCATCTTTATACACTTACTGTCTTAATGTCCCTAAGATGATGAATAAATCCAATCCTTATTTAGCAAATAAGAAATGGAAGAAGACTGCAAACATAAATGAGAAGACATGCTGTAGGAAAAACTGGGTCTCATTTTGGGGATGGAAGGGATGGGAAAGACAACTGCAAAATACAGTACCATAATGTAATCATCTACAACTGTATCTGGCCCACTGAGGCAGCAGTGTTTTTTGAAAATGAACCCAAGACAGCTCTAACTTTAGACAATTCAATGTTTTTCAACTGTCACTAAACAAATAGGAAAGATTTTTACACCACTGGCACCTTAGAGGGGTTCAACTGGAGTAAAGAGGCATGAAACCCTTCTCTCTGTAGCACAGAAACAGACTTTGTCACCATGCTGAAGATGCATTGTCAAAGTGAATCTAACCATTTAGGTTTTGCTATTGCATTGAAGGTACAGTCAAATTAAGAGCAATTGCTCATTGTAAATTACTCAACCTTAGCGGCAGGACACCTTATAACAGTCATCTAGTACCTAAATGAGGCCTACAAGAAATCTGGAGAAGAACTTTTTACAAGGTCATGTAGTGATAGGACTTGGGGAAATGGTTTTAAGCTGAAAGAGGGCAGATTTAGATTAGACATTAGGAAGAAAATCTTTACTGTGAGGGTGGTGAGACACTGGCACAGGTTGCCCATAGAAGCTCTAAATGCCCCATCCCTGGAAGTGTTCAAAGCCAGACTGGACTGGGCTTGAAGCAACCTGGTCTAGTGGAAGGTGTCCCTGCCTGTGGCAAAGGGGTTGGAAAGCAGGTAATTCTTAAGGTACCTTCCAACCCAAACCATTCTCTGATTCTATGATCTGCATAGACAACTAAGCCTTATGCTTTGCATGTTTTTAAATCTTATTTCTTCAGCACCTTATTGATTACTCTGCAGTGAGTCTGCACCACATGGATAGCACCAGTATGTTAAGCACTTACAGGCTACAACTCTCTCTAATTTGTGCTTGAAGTGAACTTCCACTGACATCACCACACCTGTGAAGTGAGTGCTGGATTCTACAAAGATACACAGAAACAACTGTGGTTAAGAGAACACTGCTACACAAACAATGCTATCTGTAAGCCTAAAGGAATAGTGCGCATGTAGAATACTATGTTGCTGTCTTCTTTCCATGCTTTAAAAAGGAAAAAAAAGCATTAAAATAGAGGTAACTGAAAGAATTTTAAAAACCAGAAGTGCTTAAGGCAGCACAGAAGAAAGAGAAGTAACGGGGAACAAAAGAAGAGAAGTTGAGTAAAAACTGTGAGTGTATGCCGGCATTTCATATGAAGGAGGAAAAATAGTGAGTATGTGTATCATATTACACATATTACTAAACACTACAAATTAACTTCAGGAGGATTAGATGGAGAATGGATACAACCAAGGTTTCCAAAACAAGAAGAAAAGTTAACGTAAGCAGTAACAAAACCTGTTGGTAGGAAACATGCACGCATTTTTTGCTAAATCTTATTTTTAATATTTTTATTACATCTTATTGTATCAGTTTCTATGCTTCAGAAAGATTTTATACCTATCACATCCCATCTTTCTTAACTTTTACCATGTTTTTGCACCGCAGAGGCTTGTTTGGGTAGTTATGACTTTCTGATCTTAAAAGAAACATAGTCCAAGACAGTAACAAAAAAAATTGTTTAAAACACTCCCTCACATGTTCTGCCACAGAACTTCTGGTCCAAAGGAAAAGAACACTGTAGAAAAACAGTTTAAAGTTACATTATCCTTGCATGTCTTGGATTTATCAGACTACTACTACTGAGCAGCTTATGAGACCTTTGTTTGGCCTCAGTATCATAGACAAAAAATGTATCACTCTGGTTAAATAAATACTGTATGAACTTCCTAAGACAAGAAAAAACTGGGTATGAGCATAGATTTGGGTTCTAAAACTTCTCTTCAAACTGTTGTTTTGTCACTAGGCTGGTACATTGTCCTCTCAGTAACAATGAAATTGCCAACTATTTGTCTTAGAAGGATTGATTTGCTTCTTTTATGTCCAGTACATTTTGGCTGTATTTCTGCTACTTTTTGGAGGTTTCCCAGCAGAAACTTTAAATCAATTACTGCTGATCCAAAAAAATGCCTCTGTCTGGATTTTAACCTAAAACAAAGTTTTTTCACATTCCAAAGCACTGATTTATTCACAAGTTTCGAGTAATAGTCATAGAACAACACTTCACACCTCTGATTTAATAAGCTCATCTGCTTTATTTTTCATTTCAAAAGTTGGTTGGTGCACCATACCTCTTAGAGGTTTCTAATATCAACCTAACTTCTTCAGCTTTTATGAGACTAAACTGTCAACAAAACAATTTAATTGATACTTTGGAAACTAATCTTTGAATTGTTTTCTTATTATTATTTTTAACAAAATGGGCTGAAAGGAGGAGTTGATAACAGGAACAGGACTTCCTTATAAAAATCTAGATGAAAAGTCACAAGTGCCTATTACTAAACACATTAGCAACTTTAATGTAGGAATTCCAAGATGCTAGAGATTCCAAATGTCCAAACTTCTGACAAAGTTAAACTTCTACCAAAAGTACAACAGAAAGATATAATAAAAAAAATTTTAAAAAGTATTTATCACAGAAGAATCCATTCAATAGACTTCAGGAAAACATTATTATTTGCATTCACCAGCTGTCTGTTTCCTAGTAAACTATCTACTAGCCCCAGTTATAACAAATACTTTCAGTTGAAACATCACATAGGATCCATATTTCACCACAACTGCACTAACTTATCCATTTGATACTAACTTGACATGCATTTTCCTACAAAGTTACACCATCCAAAGCTATGCCTGACCACTTCTTCAATAAACTGGAGGTGCACTTTTCCACTTTATTGAAGGCACAAATAAGCATAGGCATGTATATGTGAACACACATGGCAAAACAACTTTGCCTTTACTCAGAGAAGAAACAGTAAACCTGTTACATGTGGAAAGTTGAGGGGTTTAGCTATGATTTCAAATAGGAATCAATTTTTATTTTGCCTTTTTTTGTCTAGTTATTACCCGATATACTGCATTTTTATACAATAAGAGCACAAACAAGTTAAAGGGTTCAACACACACACATCAACCAGATCACCCTTAATCTCAACAAAAGGAGCAAACATTTGTTCAATGCCTGGCTGCGAGCTACCTTTTCCCAAATGTTTCCATGGAAACAACATCAGCCTGAATAAAGATCATGTACTATTTTCTATAAAACTTCAATTACCTTATTTTGATTAATCTGATCACCGTTCCCATGGAAATTAAGTTTAAAGGCAGCTGACTGCCTCAAGCTAAGAGCGATCCCTTTACTTGCAGATTTCAGTTGCTGGCTATCGAGCAAGTCTCGAAAAAATCACTTTGGCTTCAAAACTAACACTTTAAATTCATGTGGCATTTCATAAGGAATAACACCTTGCATTACACTTTTTTTTGAATGCAGTAATTTTGAAGGAAGCAAAACAACTCATTGCTTCAGTGGTAATTACTCTACATATGAAGGCAAATTACCACAAATCATCTAGAAGCTTTCTTTCAGAGTACTGTTTTTCCAACAGTTTTCATCTTTAGATAAGCAGAAAGCATGTGGCAAGTTTATATTTCAGTATATGAATTAGATCATTACTTACAAATACTTCG
>NW_009941139.1:363-2318 GCF_000696875.1 Nestor notabilis | reverse complement strand
GGAAGAGCACTGAAATTCTAACACTCCTCTACGTATATTCTGTACATACAACCCCAGAGAAAGCTTCAGAAATTAACTGGAGACCAAGCTTCCTCTCCAGACAATGAGAAAAATAAAAAGACTTAAATTTCTTCCACGCAGCTTTCATATTTCTTTGCTGATCCGGTATCCTAATACTGTTCATACCTACCTTACTGCTAGATAGGTCTGTAGGGTTGAAAGCTTTGTGTATCATGTTTTGCCAGTATGACTTGAGGCAAGACTGGACGATGCCTTTTTGAACAAGAAACGTTCACTGAATAAGGTCACCCTTACAAAAATTAAGATTTCCTTGATCTGGAATGATCTGGATTTAAAGAATGACCAATAACTGCCACCTATTGTCTAGTATATCAATATTAATGAATTATAGTAAATTCCTTCTCTCCTTGCCAGAAATAGTAAAATTTTTCAAACCAGCACCACAGACCACATCTGTGCATTGTTTGGACCGTCTGCATTACAAGAGTGATTGCTTTACTCTTGCATGCTTACTCTGACTGAAAGATGTAAACTATAACATGAGAAGCAACCTTGCTTGATTCTCCTCTAGAGCATGAAGAACAATTAATTTTCACTGGCCGTGAATTGTTACTGGCTGCCAACCACCACACTCACACCTCCTCCTCCAGATGGCCAGGTGGTAAATGCTTACTCACACTGCCTTTTCCTTCATTTTTTCCCATCTCCAAAGCAAACAGCACTTCAGAGTTTCACGTGAATTTACAGAACTGCAGCCTATTCCCTTTACCAGGGAGGCACAGCTTTTTTAAAATATATATGGTCAAGAACTCAGCAGTAAAGAACCTTATGGACTTCAAGTACCAAAACACCATTTTAGTGAATGAGCTTTCAGTGTCTATAATTCCACCCCCTCCAAGGTGGTCTAGATATATCTTCAATTCTCCAGTGCTTTCTCCCCAAAACCATAATCCACTCACTCCATTAGATATGAGGTTAGATGCCACCTATGGTCTACCAAACCCTAGTCCCACTTTCTCCTAGTGCATTTTCCAGGCTTGCTGTTCTTGGGTAACGTAGCTCCTCTGAGCTCCTTCTGAGGTGGCTGCTTTTGTGTGCCCTGAAATCAGAAACCATTCTCACCATTCTCTTAACAGAGGCAAACATACTATTCATCAAAATCCCCTCACAACTACATCCTCTCTCTCTGTCTTTTATATGCCACAACAGTTAACAGCAGAAAGAGTTCTTGTGACCCACAGCAAAGACAGTTCCAACAATAAATCATGAAGATGGTATACATATTAGTTCTAGAGAAAGTATACATGAAGAACAAAGTAATGAGAAAGTAAATAACTTTTGTAAGTTCAGCAAAAAATAGTTCAATATCAGTTTCAAACTTGAAGTGCAGAAGCAGTCAACATTAACATCATTGGGTTGCCATGAAGAAAGCCAAACTCCATCTCAGTACAATCTCCAACCTTCATTGTACATCATTTGTGTCATGCTCAGGTCTTACACTACCTAATACATCCTCCTCAGTCACCATCACATTCCCAGTCCTTTGACACACAGACATCATTCCCTCTGTCTGTGCATCATCCGCATCAAAAGTTCAGAACAATGAGTTCAGAATGATCAGTTGTCACATGACTCATCGGAACAAGTTGTATAATCTGAAGTCTCTTTCCTCTATGCTGTCTTGGGAAGAAGATCCAAATGTGTGGATGCTTGAGCTCGTGCCCAGGCAGGAGCATCCACCATTCAGATGCACAACACGGGAGGTGAACGCGCAAGATCTGAATAGCATGCACCTGGATATTGGCTGCAGAATGTCTGACACATCACGGGGTAGGAGGAGCTGCACTATATGACCTCCCTCTGAGCACCAATAGAACCTGTATAGCTCTTCTCAAGTGAAGGGCTGGACAGTTACGAGTTAGTCTATCCTCTAA
>NW_009941139.1:0-332 GCF_000696875.1 Nestor notabilis | reverse complement strand
CCAGTAAACCTTGCCGAGACTCTCTGATTCTGTACTGTAGATGCAAAGCTGTTAATTTTATGGACTAACATGGATTTTTGTGTGTAAAGTTCTAGGTAAAAACTAAGCCTATATAAACTTGCCTATGAACTAGGCTTGTACCAGTACACATTGAAGATTTAGCACATCATCTGTGGAGCGCTCATTTTATCACTATAAGCATGTGTCAAATCAATCTGTTTTGATTTGCCCCGGTCAGCTCATTTTTGTAAATGCTATCTTTATTTTTCTCATTACCAACAAAGGAACCACAGTAGACTGAAAGCACGTTTTATATTTATATAAATATCTAT
>NW_009941138.1:874-1218 GCF_000696875.1 Nestor notabilis | reverse complement strand
CACCAACAAGTGGGGGCTCAACGTGTTTAAAGTCGCCGAGTACTCGGGCAACCGCCCGCTGACGGTCATCATGTACAGCATCTTCCAGGTGAGTATCCCGGCGGGATGTCCCTGTGTCCCCATGGCCGGACGGGGATGAGCCACCTCCTGCCTCCCCGCAGGAGCGTGACCTGATGAAGACCTTCCGCATCCCCGTCAACACCTTCATCACCTACATGCTGACGCTGGAGGACCACTACCACGCTGATGTGGCCTATCACAACAGCATCCACGCCGCCGACGTAGCTCAGTCCACCCATGTCCTCCTCTCCACCCCTGCTCTGGAGGTGAGCTCTGGTCACCCC
>NW_009941138.1:0-720 GCF_000696875.1 Nestor notabilis | reverse complement strand
CAGCGCCATCCATGACGTTGACCACCCCGGTGTCTCCAACCAGTTCCTCATCAATACCAGTGAGCTGGGGTGGAGGGATGGAGCTGGGGGGCATGGGGGACCTTGGCTTCCAGCAGCCACCCCGGCGTGACCGGTGCCATCCCGCAGACTCGGAGCTGGCGCTGATGTACAACGACGCCTCGGTGCTGGAGAACCATCACCTGGCCGTGGGCTTCAAGCTTCTCCAGGAGGAGAACTGCGACATCTTCCAGAACCTGAGCAAGAAGCAGAGGCAGTCGCTGCGCAAAATGGTCATCGACATGGTATGGGGACCCCAGACCCGCCCCGGGCTGGGGGGCTTTGTGGTGGGACCAGGCTGAGCCCCATCCCCAACTTGTCCCATCCAGGTGCTGGCCACGGACATGTCCAAGCACATGAATCTGCTGGCGGACTTGAAAACAATGGTGGAGACCAAGAAGGTGACCAGCCTGGGGGTGCTGCTGCTGGACAACTACTCCGACCGGATCCAGGTGGGTGCGGGGATGCAGGGAAACCTTCCTGGCCTTCCAGGCGTTGGTCCTGGCTCCGGACAGGACTGCGGGATGTCTTGTTCGGTGCCACTACATCTCCCAACACCAGCTGGCCACGGCCAAGGGGATTCCTGGCATAGGGTGGTGGCCATGGGGGACAAAGGACTCTGCAGCGGTGCCGTGGCTGTGTCATAGAATCATGGACTGGTTT
>NW_009941137.1:4968-9222 GCF_000696875.1 Nestor notabilis | reverse complement strand
GGTCTCCAAGTGGACATTGAGCCGTTTACCATAACTCTTTGCGTCCAGCCATCCAGCCAGTTCTTTATCCACTGAGTGGTCCATCCATCAAATTGATGTCTCTCCAATTTAGAGACAAGGATGTCGTGCAGGACAGTGTTGAACGCTTTGCACAAGTCCAGGTAGATGACGACAACTGCTCTGTCCCTGTCCATCAATCCCATAGCTCCATCATAGAAGGCCACCAAATTGGTCAGGCAGGATTTCCCCTTAGTGAAACCATGCTGGCTGTCACCAACCACCTCACTGTTTTTCATGTGCCTCAGCATGCTTTCCAGGAGAATCTGCTCCAAGATTTTCCCAGGCACAGAGGTGAGACTGACTGGTCTGTAGTTCCCCGGGTCTTCCACCTTCCCCTTCTTGCAAATGGGGGTTACATTTCCCTTCTTCAAGTCATCAGGAACTTCACCTGACTGCCATGACCTCTCAAACATGATGGACAGTGGCTTAGCAACTTCATTTGTCAGTTCCTTCAGGACCCATGGATGGATTTCATCAGGTCCCATGAACTTGTGCACGTTCAGGTTCTTAAGATGGTCTCGAACCTGATCCTCTCCTACAGTGGGCCTATGGTCTTCATTCTCACAGTCCCTGCATCACCCTTCTAAGACTTGGGTAGTGTGGTCAGAGCATTTGCCAGTGAAGACTAAGGCAAAGAAGTCATTAAGAACCTCAGTCTTCTCCAAATCCAGGGTAGCGAGTTCCCCCGATAGCTTCCAGAGAGGGCCCACGTTATCCCTAGTCTGTCTTTTATTTGCTGCGTACCTATAGAAGCCTTTCCTGTTATCTTTCACATCCCTTGCCAGATTTAATTCTAACTGGGCCTTAGCTTTCCTAACCTGGTCCCTAGCTTATTGGACAACATTCCTATATTCTCCCCAGGTTGTCTGTCCTCGCTTCCACCTTCTATAAGCTTCTTTTTTCCCTCTAAGTTTCCTCAGCAGTTCCTTATCCATCCATGGAGGTCTCCTGGCCCTCCTGTCGCATTTCCTTCTAGAAAAGGAATCCAACTTGCTTGTTCCCAAACAGCATCATGATATGAATCAGTGCATGGTAATCGTGGAAAATCAGGAAATTTGCTTTTAAAAAATGTACTTTCAAGCTACTAAAATGCTTCTGTAGGTACACTATGGTGACTTTCTGAGTTGCAAAAGACTGTCTAATTCCTCTGAAAATTGCTGTCCTGTAGTGCATTATTATCTACTCCCTAGGACTCTCAGTATACTCTCTACTTCTTCATACAAGCATGCGGACCCCTGTCCCTTGTAATGATCCTTCTGTTCTCTTCCCCTGCCACCTCTCATACTTTCTGAGCTTGAGCAGGCTTTGGTCTTTTCCAGGAAGACCGCAGTTTCACTGTCCAGCATTTCACTTGACCCAATTACTCTTTTTAAAGGACATATATACTTGGAGAATAAACAAATTAAGCAAGTATTATCTGTGATAATCTTACAAAGTTTAATCTGAAGATACAAGCTGCTTAGCTGTATGGAAATACTTCAGCTAGCATTAGAATTAGTGTAAGCACAGCAGAGACAGGAGGGCCAGTGGTAACTCTCTGAATTTCGAGTTTGTGGTGTTGGACCACAAAGCTTAATGAAAGAACTATAAAGACTTCTTTCTATGTTTATCTACTTTTATTTCCTGTCAATAAATTTTCTGTCAACTGGATGTGTTGCAACAAATTTCTTGATTGCAAATGTTTGTTGTTAATATATTTCAGGTAGTGAATTGCTGACAAACTGTTTTCTATCAGTGGTCCTTTGAGTATTCATTATTCATTGTTTATATTTGCAATTTGAATTCTTTTGACTACATACGCAATCCTCTGATAGAATATAGTTATTCATAGCACCAGGTTTCCACATTGGCTTATTCCAGTTCCGTTTTCTGTGAAAATATTGCTAACTTCATTCATGATTGTCATTCTCTTCAAACTGAGGAAACTTGTCTGAAGTTCACACAAAAGTGAATTTAAAAGTAAATGTATTTAAATACAGCTTAGTCCTTATAGGTAAGGTTTTTTGTTTACGTAGCTCTTTTCAGTCACTGGAAGAAGCAAATCCTGTTAAATTTGTGGTGTGTCTTTCCTCTAAGAGGTTGGTATGTCATATCACCTTTTTCTTAACCAAAGGGAGTTTACATTACTGACTGTTCCGATTTGGGCTCTCTAACTTTTGTGTAGGATAAGACTTCATCTGTCTAAAATTGGAATGTGGAAATCATGTACTGAACACTGAAGTCAGAATGGGTCAAATCCACACATTAAATGGCTGTTTAAATATTTACTGTGTGAATGTGCATATTTGACATAAAATTAATTTTTTTTTTTAAATAAATCCTTGAGTTTCAAGGACTTGTGGGTAATGAATTCACAAATAGTTTAAATTCATTGAACTTTTTGGCTTTTTGGAAAATAATAATTATATTTCAAAGCAAGCAAACAGGCCTTCTGGTTACTGATTAGCAAATTATTCTTCTACAGGTCACTTAAAACAGTTCCATTTTCGCAAAAACAGGTTTTCAAAAATTATGAATCCTGTGTACCAAACTTTGTGCATGTTTTTTAGAATATCATCGTAAGACTGTTAACATAATTATTTTTTATTTGTTTTTACTATTTTGAGCTCTCAAGTTTGAATACTTAATCCACATTCTTTATGTCTTTCCTTGCAAAGACAGATAGAAATGTGCTCATATTTCAGTGGAAAATGAGGTTCCCATGTAAATGCCTAGTAGCAGATGTTGGGAATTGCTGCAGCTGAAAACCCTGTGTACCACTTGTGAGGTCCACTTCAAACACGTCTCAGAGAGAGTAGGCTCGAAACTTTGTACAGAAAACTTTTCACAGTAACCTCTTTTCATGCTTTTATCAGGGTTTCAACTTACAAATATCTAAAAGCATTCTGTGTTCTTTCTGGTTTCTTCCTCCCTCACTGGATAAACTCACAGTTCTTTCTGTCCCATAACTAGTAATTTAATTGAACTGCAATTCCCATTTCCTCATTTTCCCAGATTTATTTCTGTTTGCAAGTCATCAAGAACTATCATTCTTCACCTAAAAAAGCTAACCCTAGAAAGGCCCTGGTCTGAATATAAAATTAGAGGAACTCAGAGAGAGAGCTGGTGTCTGTCTTAAAGCAAAAACATTTTAGTGGGTTTTTTCCTGTTTTCATTTAACCAAAGTTAATCTTCCTAGTACTTCATGTTCAGAGATTTTTATTTCAGAGATTTTTTGAAAAATACCACATTTATTCTTATTCATCAGGTCAGTAAACAGCCAGATCGACTCATTTCTGAAAAAGCTGTAATCCTAAATTTGCAAACATATGACTAGAATTTCCCAGCTTTTGGACTGCCAGATAAACGTATTATGTAAAAAAAATGCTTTATTGAGTGATGTCCTGGAGAGATATCTGGCGAGAATATTAGAAATCTATAGCAATACAGGCTAAAAGTTAAGTAATGTGGTTAAACACCTCTGAATGATGCCATTTTAAAAGTTGATTGGAAATAAATATGCCAATTGCTATGGAGCCTGTGTTTGAGATAGAAAGATAATTATTCAGTGTATGTCTGTGAGAATGAGACTATGTTCAGAGCCATAGAGTATGTTGTGCAAGGCTTTTCAAGAGGGACAAAAAGGGTACCATTATCGGTACAGAAGATGCAATGAGTGTGAACACTAAGAGAAATAAGTTTAAAAGAGGTTAAGAGGCTCAAGATCCCCACTATTCAGACCTACCAGGCTAAAGATGAATAAGGAAACACTACTGAGATGTAAGGTGGATGACCAGATAAGATTATTTGATTCTGCTGAGAGTAAGCTACTTACCCTACTAACCCAAGGTGGTCAGCCAACAGAGAAATGAGGTGACCTTTGTAGATAGTCCAACCCAGTTGGTTTTGTTTGGATTCAGTAATTATCATAAAATTGTAGCAACATTCGCAATATGGAATCAGTAGCAAATTCTTCGTGACACAGAAAACAATTCCTAACTAGTAACGATTTGGCATAAAACAGGTCATGGGTGAGTGGTGGTTTTGGTTTTTTGTTTTGGTTTAAAGGCTCTTTTTGCTATAATTTACACCTGTGGCAATCTTTCTTATGCCAGGAGTCCTTCTGAAGTCAGGAGAATTATTTATGATTTTAAAAATTTATTCGGAGTAGGAAGAAGAATTAATTAGATCCACCAGGTACTGCAAATAATTAAA
>NW_009941137.1:415-4937 GCF_000696875.1 Nestor notabilis | reverse complement strand
TTTCCCTGACAGTGGTTTCAGATAACCAGATGTTTATTACTATTAGGATCACCATTTTGCTTTGAGAACCAAACTACTTCTCCTTTGGCTGCACTGCCAGAGGTTTACTTTCAGGGAGCGCATGCCCTCCGTCATTCTTCTCTGCTGGAAGAATAGGAATGTCAGATTAAGCCCTACTGTGATTCACAAATGTGAAATAGGGAAGAGAAGAAATTCTTGCCCTTTTGCAGCTCCTGTTTACATCTATGCCAATGAACAAGAGAGATAAAATGTTGATATGCCCTTAAGGAAATTTGTCCTGATTTCCACTGCATAATGATTAATTTAATTCTCTGCATGAGCCTAAATACACTGGAGTAAAATGAAAAGACAAATTCTGGAAATCTGCTGAGACACCAATATTATCACAGTAATAGTAATTTCCCCCTCTTCTTTTTCTAATGTATCTTGAGCTTCTGTAGGACTTTAAGGCACAGAAAATTCTCAACTCTATTTACCTTGTAAGAAAAGTCTCCTCCATTGAACTTCCTGGTTTTAAGGTTCTGAAGCGAGCAAGCTTTTACTTGTGTTTTATGTACACAGATTAAGGTCCTGATGCAAATCAATACTATAGATATGGAAGGTTTACCTTACACTCTCAGAGTCCAGAGCTAATCCAGTACTAATATGAATATCTTTATCTGAAAATTTTGGTTGAGTCATGCATTCACTTCTGTAGCTGTTTTCTGTCTATCGATACCACTAGCATGATAAAATACCTATTTTGAGTCAATCCCTTCAACTGAAATAAACTGAGGTACTCCACTGAGATAGGACCATTCCCCACTGACATTTTGACTGCTTATTTCTCCAGAGTAAAAGCAAAAAATAAAAGGAATGAATGCTAATTCTGCTTTATAAGGTATCTAGAATTTTCAAATTTTTATTTAGTTCTACTACTTCATTATTTTTCCTGTGCTTAAAAACCTGGACACTTACAATCTATGGGTGGCAATAAAACCTTTGAGAAGTGTTTCTAATAAAAGAACAGTAGCCTGTGAAATGTGCTGCTTTGGTGTGCAGTAAGTATAGTGGTTCACCTTGAACACTTCTTTTATTGAATACTTTGGGGCAAGGATGTCTGATTGTGTGTAAAAGCTTCTCATGTATGGTATGGAGACCTTGTGTGCTCCTTCCTTCCTGCCCTTTTCTTCCTTCTCTTTTTATTCAAGGATGCAGCTGCCAGACACAGAGCTGTGCTCCTGTACAGTCTTCCCAGGAGGCCTTGTGAAATCAAGTTGCTCACTGTATGCCAGCATGGCTTTTGTTCCTTCGAAGACAGAGCTAGGAGCCTGCTTCCATGCCAAGAATGCAGGCAGACTATGCCGGGGAAAGAAGAAAAAAAAAAGAAAAAAAAGAAAATCCCTCTATTTATTCACTGCACTGTTTCATCTTTTTAAGTAGCTGGCATCTACAGCTGGTTGTGGCAGGGAAAACCTACAAACATCACACTTGATGTTAATAAATGTGTTTGCCATTAAGTGGCTGTTGTAATGCTTTGCTTGTTTGCCTTTCTGTGTGCACTTTCATCCTTCACTGTAACACTACTGCTGCCTTGTAATTTGTCTCAGACATTTACATTGCTGGTTGCAGGTATACAAACCTCTTAGATCAAGTAACTGCTCAGACACTTGATAAAAGGGCTTGTTTAGGTTCTTTCCTATTCTGTCTGCCAAATTCAAGCACAGGCTTCATGCATGGAATACAAACTGGCTTATAGTTATAGACCGCATTTCACTTCTCCTTGACTCCTGACTGAATGGTACAAACCATTAAGGAGTTTATGTGAGATCTTTAGTGCAGCTGCTGATTTTACCAGAGCCTAACAATGTCTCCTGTGACAGCTTTCTATCTCTCTAGAACAGCTGGAAGAGCTGTTCCTAGAATCCTCTGAGTGAAGTCCATATTTCAAATAACTGAAAGACGATCATAAACAGCAGTCTCAGTGGGATGGCAGCCATTATCTTCTCTGGAGCATGCCTGCTGTAGAGAGAGAAGGCATCTCAAAACAACACATCTGCAGTTCTTTCAGCTGTTGGGGAGATGTTTTCATATGTACAGAAGAGACAGCTCTCTTTCCCTCTCAAAACTACCCTCTCTTCTTTCTGGTCTGTGCAAAATGTGACGACTTGATAAAGTCAAGCTTGTCGTAGAGGCTGACTGATGCTTGCAACAATTTGGACCCAATCACTACATAGAAGAAGATGAAGGCTGCTCTATAATGCTCTGCTTTCACAGCCTGTCTCTTTTCAGCAAAGCACACAAAGGTATGCTTAAATCTCAGGGACTTTACCAGGATTTAAGCATGTATTTGGTAAGATTAAGTGCTATAGTGAACTGAGATGACATGAGCATGCAGGAGCTTGATTACAGTGATGCGTATGAGATGAGAATTGGGGATATGAGGGGAAAATCCTGCTCACCTTTTCTCCATTACATCTGGACAAATGTTGTACCCTATGAATTAACAAAGGGAGAGATGGGAAGATGTTGGTCCTTTAAAGATAATCTTTCACACAGGCTCACAAATTTGGCCCTGCATGTACTAGAAGGTATTATAGCAGGCCAGTGTAAATGGAAGTTCATATCTTTTCTCATAAAAGTTTCCTGCTTTTATTTAACAAAATACAAGACAGTAAGTTATGGCAGTTCCTTCAGTTGCCATCAGTAATGCTAAGCTTAGTGTTTTGTAACTGCGCTTTAGTTTACAGCAGCATGGTTATAGGAAATAAGACCAGTTGGATGGTTGATTGTAAAGCAACATAACCAAGATAAGTGAAATTAAATTCTCTGCATTGGAAACTGAACACTTTCTGGCATTCCAGCCTGTGAACTGTCGTATGCTGTTCTGGACTGAAAGTTGCACTGTTTGCAAAGGAATAAGCTTGTTGGATTGCCCCCGTGTTCTTTCTGCTCTGGTAGTCTTTCTTCAGCTGAAGTCACTTGCTTTTTTGTCAAAGTGGCCTCCAAGGGGTTGGAGGGGAGAGAGAGACTTTCTGTGCCTTTCAATTCAGCAGCAGCAAGCTAGCTTTTCCTAGTGGAGTACATGTAAGGTATATGCTAAGGAGTGAATGAGTAGCTAAAATACCTCCCCAAGTATGACTTAAATTAACCTAATAAACTATAGATTATAGTTCAGCAGTGTAGAAATATAACAACCAGGAGTATAAAAAAAGAGTAGTACTAGGAGAAGATAAGGCAGAGACCACATTGTTTTGTAAGGATCTGGGGGCAGATTGTACAGCCTAATGGGAAATCAGGAAGCAAGTTGAGCAGGGAAGGAAATCCACAGCAAAATGACATGCTATGCATCTAGGCTTGCCTTATATCCAGTTTCTCAGGAAGCACCTGAAGACTACGACTGATTCCTCAAAACAGTTTGTCTCCCTTTCATGAGAGAAGAAACCTATAGCAAGGGACCTCTCTAAGTATAGAAATGACTGGGAGAGACCAGTTTGTCTCTCCGCACCTTTAGGATTCCTTCTAAAGCCAATTTTTCTGGAATGAGACAGAGCTGACAGCTATCTCCCAGCTGTGACAGGGTTAAAGGGCCAAGGGGACCTGACAATTAGGGATGCATCGAGACTGCAAAAGACCAGGAGTACCAGAAGGGCACCATTACTTGCTTTTTCTTTAGTTTCTGGGGTTTTTTTAATTTTTATTTCACCAAGGCAAGCGTGAATTGAACTCTCTGTTGCTATTATTTTCATTTTAACTCACATGTTCTTCCAGATGTCATGGGCAGTTGAGCTTCATTGTCACCTGTCCTGTCTTGATGGTATGGCATGAAGATTTACTTGTTCTTTGGGCTTATCCATAGATCTGTAGATTGCATCTATTAATTAGAACTATTCTTGTATATTCTGGCAGAATGGAAAGAGGAATCTTGAGAGAATCAGCTATTCTCTGCACTTGAACGAGGCTTTGCCATCTGAAATTTTTTGACTGAGAATTTTCAGTTCCAATTCAGTGTTTCAAGACATATGAGTGGTAAGAAGGATATGTTTTGTAAGGTGTAATTATCTCTTTTTAACAGTGAACTCCTCAATGCTGCTTTGATTGTGATACCTCCACATCGTCTGATTAAATCAAAGCCAGGTTAGAGCATTAGGATTAAAGATGTAAATTAATTGTAATTACATCAGAGCCAGCCAAATTAGCGAGTCATCAGTAATATAAGCAATGTTAAATGGCATCTAATTCTGTATAATAATTAATTGGGTTCTTCCACTAAATAAGACCCGACACATTGGTCCTTTATCAATCCACTAAAGGCTGGTTAGCCTTGGGTGCTTCTGACATGAAACAATTAGAAAGATTCTAAAAAAACCCTACGGTTTTCCCCATTTTCATTTTAAGCCACGACACCCTACATTTACATGCTTTCTGTAGTTTTCTATTAATTATGTCCTTCCACTCTTGGATTTCTCTTATGTGCCTGTTGTCCTGGACAGCTGACTGCTAAAATTATGCTGTCCATAAT
>NW_009941137.1:0-398 GCF_000696875.1 Nestor notabilis | reverse complement strand
GAGTGTAACAAGCTGGGATGGGCAACCAGAAAATAACCAGTGCTGGCCATTTGACTAGAAGGACAATTCAGGGGAGGGCTGATTTCTGAGACAATATCAAAGCTGAGTAAATAAAGGTAAAAAGAAAACTTTACTCTAGGGATTGGTAAAGATCAAGAAAGTAAGAAATTATTTAAAGGGACATCTGGTGCATCTGATGGACATCTGATGGACAGCAGCAGAGCAGTTGACGTCATCTACCTGGACTTGTGGAAAGCATTCAACACTGTCCCACACAATACCCTTGTCTCTAAATTGGAGAGACGTCAATTTGATAGATAGACCACTCGGTGGATAAAGAACTGGCTGGATGGCTGTACGCAAAGAATAATGGCTCAATGTCCACTTGGAGACCAGTA
>NW_009941136.1:0-7867 GCF_000696875.1 Nestor notabilis | reverse complement strand
GGCAGGCTGCGCACGGGGGGGCTCCTGAAATCGAGTGCGGCGTGAAAAGTAAAATGCCGTTAAACCTCCGTCTTTCCTCAGGAAGTGAGAATTTAGACGAGAACGAGTGCGGACGGGAACGCGCTCCTTGTCTGCAGTGAGGAGCTGTGAGGGAACGGCGTGCTGGCTTGACGTGCCTGTGCGCAGCCTCTGCATGCAGCCACCTAAAGGACAGGTTATACATATATATGTATATGAAGGGCAATATACATATATGAAAGAGGAACCTGATCATGATGGGCTGATGGTGGGCATCACGTCAGTGGTGCCAGGCCACATGGAAGGGACTCCATGGAAATGTACTGGGCAGTTATTTCTGTCTCCAAGTAGCAAAAACTCCATTTATCTTCTTCGGGTTTGCTTCTGTTTTGTTTTGTTCCCACCCCCCTCAGCCCCCTTTTTTATTTTAGTTCTTTCTCGGAATAGTCAAGAGAGACAGGACTCCTTTAAGCAAAGGTTTGTGCAGCTGGGCCCAGCCGCCTTGCTGTCCCAGGCTCTCTCCACCTGCCTCCATGGCATCTGCTCCTTGTGTGTTTCCTTTTCTCCTCATCTTCCAGACCTGTCTGGCTAGTGAGTGTTAACTCTTTAACTTTTTGGGTCCTGTTTGCTTCTAGAGCACCTCCTCATTTGTTCAGAGGCTTTGGTAGAGTGTGAACCTGAACTGTAAAGACCGCTGCACCAAAAAGCCAGCATGTCAACCAACGTTACACTTCACAATCTTCTGCAAAGCACGCTTTGCGACCAGCTTTATGTCCCTTTCATAGAAGCAGAACGCCACTTAATTAAAAAAGCTGTAGCTTTGCTTGTGGCCTCAGGTTAAACAAATGTTTCCTTAGCAAAAGCCCTAGAGCTGTCCCTACAGCATCCAGCACAGGGGCCACAAACAGGGCTCCAACAAGTACAGCAAATAGTGGTAACCTGGCTATAGAGGCACACCTGTATCTTGTTCACATTTTTATTTTTATCTACAGGAAAATATCCAAGAAATGTTGTGCCATAAATTGCTGATGTAGAATGTTTTGCAGATAATTTAAATGCTTATATTTAAAGGACTGATTTCTTCCAAACCGATTTGGGATGAAACTCTCATGATTTTGTGGCATTTCACCTACAAAGCTCACTTACTGTTTTATTATAGTCCATAATATGATGCAACTAATGTAAATGTAACCCATGTAGTACAACGTTATCTGTCTTCAGGAGGGTAAGGGGTTAAGTGGATATTCAAAAACCCTTGTTAAAAGAAATCTTCATAGCAAAAAATATCTTACCGGTCTGGATGGGCTGTATCAGTCACACCTACCCCATTACTTGAAACATGAGGTGAAATACTGTCTTCCTCAAAATTGTGCCTAAAACCAATCTGATTTTAAGAGCAGCTTTAAAATATGCTTCCTTTCTTTTATTGGACTTACTGTTACAGCCCATAAACATTTGGGGTCAAGAGCTCACTTCCTTAAAATATGCCAAATGGGATTAGTCTTGAACTTGTAAGAAGTACGTATTAGGTGGAAGCTGATGTTTATTTATTTCGTATGGAGGGCATCATGATTCTCATTGGCGGCTTGTCGTTCACATAATTAGTCCCATTTATGTCACTGCGGGATTTTTATTGTCTGTCACACACTGCGGGTTTGTTACAGTAAATGCTGAAAGACAAATGTTAATATAGTTTAAAAAAAAACCCCAAACCCCAAACTTAGAAGGAGACTCAAGCTGCAGATGATTCCCCATGCCATTTTTTGCTCTGAGCCCCAGTAAGTCCTTTCTTCCCCAAAACGAGCACTGGAATATAAACACATCTCGCCACATGAAGTCAGCATTGCCAAATCAGTTGGACTCCAGGAGATGGGGCTCTGGAGAGCAGTGGCTGGCTGTGCCTTCCTGCCAGTTTCCTGCTCCACTTTCTTAACTCGAGAGGCTGGTTTTCCAGGTGAGCAGACTGCAGCACTTGTGGGGTAAAGTGCATGCCACAGCTGGGAGAAGCTGCCGGTGCTTCTTCGGAGCACGCTGACTCCAGCGCTCATGTGCTCGGCGGGCAGGAAGCCTCGGAGGACCAAGGTCAGTGCAGCTCTCATCCCTGCGCCCATCCTCTCTCCCTCCAGGAGCAGAGCCCGGCTGCTGAGCACCCTGTCAGCAGCTGGTGGCACAATGGATTGTGCAGGAACAGCAGCAAAGATGTTTGTGAGGGCTCCAGCACGAGGCAGAATCAAGCAGATAATAATACTGGTCCAGTGGAAGTAAGGCAAAAGTCAGCTGGTAAGAAACATGGCTTATCCATATGCCTGTCTTGGAGGATGAGGTGGGCAGTTCTAGCAGGATAGTATCCTATTTGTAAATGTGCTTTTTGGAGCATATTTGGGCATCGAAATTTTTACAGTGCACAAAGGACAGCCCCAAGGAAATGAACATCTGGGCTCCAGTATTTAGAAGTATAACTGTGCTTGGTAATGAAGGGTTAATTCAGCTTCTGCCTTTCTTGAATGTGCATTTCTTTCACTGGGGAGGCCAAGTATTTAGGACCCTCCCACACTGGAAGCAAAATTATGCTCAGCATGCCTAAACATGTTTGTTGCTCACAGGGTTTTAACTTTATTCCCGTGAACAGTAGCAGCAGAGACATTTTGTCTGGGAACCATGTTAGAAGAACAGGAAAATGACTGGTCCCATCCATTTCACAAATGCAGGCATATTCTGAAAGAAGATGGTGGTCATTGTCTTGTTTTGTTCTCTAGCTCAGAGCTTCATTCAGAAAATACAACTGTCTCTCATTAGCCCTGCAAAGTAGATCTACACTGGTTGCAGACGAGTATGTTCCGGAAAGGTTCCCTGATACCGCCAGATTTGTGGGAGAGAGGGAAGCTCGCTCACCCATTGTTTCAATATGTAATACAACACAATGAACCAGTTCTCAGGAAAATAATTCCTCTTCGTCCTGTGAGTAAAAACCTCTGGGACAGAGGCTTTGCAGAGGCACTTACACCTGTGCAAACCAGGGAAAAAAATAGTGATTAAATATGCTGGAATGGCTTTAGGAACATCTCCATGCAGCTTGCACAGAAGTAAATGATGGTGCAGGACTGGAAAATCAAGGTTTGTTTATTGAAAGCAGTCCTTCCACTCCCAGGGTCAGGCCTGTGGTTTGGAAGATGATACAGACAAGGTCTCAGATGAAAAACAGGTTGTGCTTGTACTTTTGAAATCTTCATTATAATGTGTTCTTGTGAGGATTAATGTTCTGTGGGAAGTCTCCTGGTTTATACAGCTAATCTGACGCTTGCCAAATCATAGAAGAAATTGTATATGAAAATTAATTTTGTTCCTCATTGTTCTATTTACTTTGGAGGTCACTGCTCCTTTCCTCTTTATGCAATCTAAGCAAAACCCACCGGAGCAGAGCTTTGATCTCCAGGCAATCACAAACCTCATTAAACCTGACAGGCACGCTGGCCGTGCTTTGTTCAGGAAGGAGCAATTCAATTCTTTTATGGCATAAGATTGCTGAAGACTGGAAACCGCTGCCCACGGCACAGGGCTGTGCGGCCAGGCGCTGGGGTGAGCGGACTCGTATGAGCAAGCACTAATTTGGGGAAAGTCAAAGCCGTTTCTCGAGGGACTGCTCGTGGATGCAGATTGGTTGCAGCTGTGTTTGCCTGTGTGCATGTCCGGGGCCGGAAACACCACGCGAGAGCCAGCAGACAGTGGGAGAAGCAGTGGTGTATGGCCCTGAGGAAAAGCCAAGGGACAGCTTCTTCTGGGCAAGCATCCTGGCTCGAGCAGCAAACTTGGACTGCTGCGCTGCACTCCCTCCCATTCGCTTCCTCTGCGTGCAAGGAAACGGGACGTGGCTGTACATTCTTTGTAAATAAATAGGATTACGCTAAGGAGCTAACTGAATTCATCATCGATCCCCCCTCCCACTCCTCCGATGAAAATCTGGCAAAGTGCTGAGTATTCGTTAACTGTGTGGGTCAAAGTTCTGTACCTGAAACTACAGAGCTATCCAGTACTGCTAAAATAGTCACTGGGGACCCTGCAGGTATCGAGGCAGTCTCTGAAATTCAGACCTCGAAATAGCAGTTGCTCATTTCCATCGCTGATGACCCTTCATGGATTTTTAATGCCTGGTATTTCTACAATGCATATTAAAAGTAGCTTTTATGGAACAATAACAAGAAAGTGTTTTCTCTGATCCCTCATTTGGAGTGTCTAATATAGTCCAGATGTATCTGTTGAAAAGCAATGTGGTCAGATATGATATAGTTGTGAAACATTTGTACATGAGTAAGGTGTTTGATACACGGAGCTGTTTAGAATAGTTTCTTTATCTGTGTTATCTTACAGTGCCTTCTTACCAAGCTGCTATATGCATCAAAGTTCTTGCAGGTTTATGTCTGTAATTAGGTCCTCACAGCAACTGCATCACACGTGTCCGATTGTCCCTCTCCGTTTGAGGGTAGGTTCATACCGGCACAGCTGAATAAAGCAGCATGCTTCAAGCATGATCAAGTTGAAGATGTTCCTGGTCACTGCAGGTGGGTTGGAGCTGATGACCATTAAAGGCCCCTTCCAACCCAAACAGTTCTGTGATTCTGATTTAATGAAGTCACTGTCCAGGAGTGTACTCTTGACAACTCTGCAATGGGATGTGAAGCCTTAACCTCCTTCAGTGGGAAGTAAAAGGCAGACTTGCAGCCAAGGATAAGACTGGAAAATGGGCCCAACTGACCTCTTTTCCTTGGTGTTTCACTCTAGGAGACAGTTACAGTCTGACAGGTCTGGTAGCACGGCTCCAGAGGAGTCTTACTAATGGGGAATACAAACCTGGGAGGAGAAAAAACAAAAAGCACAAAAAAGCTGCTTTTAACTCCATCTACATTTATCAATTAGTTTTGTGTTAGGCATCTCCCGTGCAGCACAGGGGGTGCCTGGGGCCTGGAGTGAGCAGCTGGTGTGGCCGAAGGGCAAGGCTGTGTTACTTTTGGCAGCAGCACCGGCAATAGCTGGCTGGAAGCAGTTGTGAAAGTATGGCCTGTGGGGGCACTTGTGTTTTATGCTGACGTGTGTGCCGGCGGCCACCGAAACAGGCCCTCTTGCTGGCTCGTCTTGGCACTGGCATTTGCTCGGCTGTGGGATCAGCTGGCTGCCAAAATTGATCCCACTGAAAACTTTTGTTTTTAAACTGGATTAGCTTTCAGCTCTGTTGGCAAGCGGATCTAGCTTAACATGTGGCCGCATGAATGTTGGAGCCAGCAGAGAGAAGGCATCAGGAAAGCATGACTAAGGGAAGGGAAAAGGATGGAATGATCTCTTTTGCCAATAGCACAGTCTCAGCTTGGCTTAACCCCCGTGAATCTACCTCTGAGGGTAAAATTACCTGTTACAGCTTGAGTCACTTTAATGGCTTGCTTCCACAGAAAGGGAAGAATCTTGTTCCTCTTTTCCTCACTCCTCTCATGTTAGACCTGGTGATTCTCTGAACTGATGTAACCCATTGAATCAGCAGAAAGCTCACCCTGGTGAAGAGAAGGGAATAGTGTTCTGCGGTGCAGCGGGTGAATCAGCTCAGTAACACATCTGCCGAGGCTGCAGAGCTGGTGCAAGCAGGGAGGGCAGCAGCAGCCGCCAGCCGTGAGGCCACAACTGAACACAGCGCACAGCTTCAGGCTCAGAAATCCCTGTTGTAATGCTTAGCAGAAGAGCCACAGTCCGGGTTCTCTCTGCAGTTTACAGTGACAATAGGCACTATCCCTTTGTTTTGCAACAAATGTGGTGTTTGTCTCATAAAGCTGTAAGTTGCCACTGGTTTATAATTCCTTCCACACTCCTCCCTCTGTATTTTCAACCCACCCGTGGGTGACATCTGTCCTAACACTTCCCTCCAAGAAGGCCTCTCCTTTGAGCCTAGATTTCCCTTGGGTTTGTTTCCTGTTTAGATAGGGAAATGTTGACACAGATCTACTAATGCTCTTTTCCATCAGCCAGAGCACTACTCTGGAGTGTCAACAAATGGCCTCTGGTGCTGCTTTGGGAAGCACTGTGCTCTGAGGTGTGGGAATGCAAGCTCATAAGCAAGCTGCTATTGAAACATCTCTATACACAACAACTGGTTAAAAAGAGTATAGGAAGACGGACTCGTATGTGAAACAGGTGGTTGTGTGCAATTCGAGTGGTCAGATAGCGGTAAAATGCCCAAACTATATTTGACGTGCTCAGGACAGCCAAGGTACACTTAAGCATGGCGCTGGCTGGGTGCCATCTTCATGCACCAAAACCAGAAATTCCATGCTCTGTTTGCCCAAGTTTAGGCGTTCATCTTTTGAAAGAAGGAAGCCCAGGCAAGGAGGGACAAGAACATCCTCAAATGAAGAGGAGGTGTCACAGGTGAGCAGGTGTCCAGTCATGCCCATACAGCTCCTCTTCTTTTATAAGGGGACAGAGTAGGACCAGCGCAAAGAATTAGTGGTGAATAAAATGTACTCTAAAAATACACCAGGAAAAAAGTTATATGAGAAATGTATGAACTTAATAACGAGTGAGGAATCTAAAATGCCCTATTGTTGATGATGTCTTTAACCATAAAATTCCAGAGATTAGTAGAATCAGGAAGTTCTGGATATAAAAATGGCTGTTGGGAAAGTGTAGATAAGGGGTACTTGGAAAACATGAAGTACAAGCACTGGAATATCACTTGAACAGTTTGGGTAGCAGAGGTTTTCAGAAACTGGGATGATTTGATGATGGACAGATGGACAAAAAAAGATGATGGACAATTAGAAGAAACAAGCAGGATGCTGAAGAGCACCTGAAGGTCTTGGTTGCTTTTATGTGGCAGCTCTGCCTTCCAAAGCTGCTTTCCTGTAGACGGTGGATGAAATACCCCAGTGTGTGAGCACTCTGAAGGGGATTTTCAAAAACACTTGTCCTCGATCCAACTGTTTCTGCTAAGCCCAGCTGGGAGGGCAGGCCAGGCACCAGGAGGGAAGGCGAGGAAGAGGGGAGCTCTTCCTCTTCTGGCTGCAGTAAACTGGGGAACCACAGGTTTGGTGTGTTACTGAATGGGTGTAAAATTCCAGGTCCCTAAACAATTGGCAGAAGAATGTCAGCTGCATGAGGGATCTCCGTCTGAGAGAAATACGGTCTAGCCTGTGATATTACTTGTGTGGGTAGTCCTGAATGTGAACAGACTCCACCGTGCCGATGAGTGATGCGATTGGAGTGGGTGAGTGAAGAGTAGGGGAGAGACGGGGTGCAGGAGGCGGAGTACGTGCGTTTGGGAACAGCTTTTGATGTAGTGTTTCACGGAGTCTAACTTGGAAGTTGAGTTTGACTTTGATGTGACACTTGTTGACTGAGATCTAACAGAAGGACTACAAAAAAGATACAAATCACGAAGATCCGCTGCTGTCCCGGCACTTCCAGCTGCGGTTTCACAGTCCTCTAAGCTGGGGGTCCTTCCAGGCAGATGTGGGATCCCTCGTGCTTATCTCCCTGGGTATAGCCCGTGTTATTGCAGGAGCCCTGCCGAGGTTTGACAGGCCGCGGTGCTCCCCGACAGATTCACTGGTAGGAAATGGTACAGCCGGTGTGTTAAAGCGAACAGGAATGCGTCTCCATCCTTCTATGAAGCACACAATGATACCTGGCTAAAACGATGTTAATTTTTTAATGAGTGCTTTCAGGAGGTGGAAGATGCTTGGCCGGTCGCCACCCAGCAGCGCTCCTCCTTAGGCTGCGCAACGCGCGCTGGGGAGCTGTAGCCTCAAGTTTGATTTAGCAGGGTTAATAAACGACAGAACCCCACCAGTATCTCAGCGGAAGCACAGGC
>NW_009941135.1:2597-5281 GCF_000696875.1 Nestor notabilis | reverse complement strand
CACAGGCCGGATCGCCACAGCGCGCATGCGCGGCGCGCTTCGGCAACCTTCGGCAGCCCTGGCCGGAAACAGACGAACTGCCCAAGCTCCACCCACCTCCGCTTGTACCGCTGCCCGGTGCCCTCGGTATAGCGCGCCCTGCACCTCCAGCTCCTCGTTCCCGCTGTCCCCGCTGTTGCCTGTTCCAGAACCCTTCTCTGTGCTTCCCCTGTAAGTCCTGCTGCCCTCTGCCGTGGTGGGGGACAGGGAGTAGCTGCAGGATGGTAGGATTTGTGCTGGGGTTTCTTGTGCTTCTGCCAGCGCAAGAGTGAGACCTGCACGGCCCCAGGTCTACCAGCGAGCTGCTGGGTGTGCATCTTCCCACGGTGGCAAGGGGGGTGTTGTGTTCTCCCTGAGGTGCTCACAGCACCAGCTCAGAGCCACCTGGTGTCACCCCCCGGCATCCCCATCAGGGCATCCCCATGGAAACCACGAGTGGGGCATCACCAGCAGGTCATCCCCACCAGGATGCTCCACCACCAGGGCTCCACCACTGCCTCCTGGCGCTTCATGTGCCAAAAGCCTTTATTGGAGCCCATTCAGATCCACTAGAACTGCCCAGTTCATGGTGCAGGAGGAGAAGCAGGGTGCCCGTAGGTTACAAGAGATTGCCAACCTGCAATGGGGCACAGTGTCACGTCGGGTCCCCGCGCTGGGCAGCACCAAAGCTTCTGCTCCAGGTAATGTCACAGGCCACTCGCCAGGTGACTCCCACTTCCTCAAGCATCCAAGCCCCACATCTCCATGTTAGTAAAAGATGGACATTATCTCATTATCTTGGGACCAGTATTGGGGTTTTTATGGCTCCCTGAAACCCCACTACTCTACTGGGCGATCTGCATGTACTGCAGTTTATGTTCCTCAGAAGATACACAAGACTTTAGCCCAGTCCATGTAAATACGTTTTCAATTGTTGCCTTTGGAGGTGCCATGAGTCCACTTTGTCCTTGTTTTCTCATCCACAACATTTGTTTCCTTTTCAGAACATTTCTATTTTATGAAGACATTCCATACAGCTTGTCCTTGCATGGTGGGATCACGCCTGGCAAATATTTGTCTTGCTTTAGTTACAACTTTAAAACAACCTTCCCAAGTTTTCAATGATACAGGTAATCCATCCCGCAGTTCTTCCCGCCCGTGGCAGGGAAAGCATTTGTAGTTTGGCCAAGGAAAGAAATTCCTAGGCATTGTGCCAGAAACTCACAAATGCCACAAATAATCCGATAAATGAAGAAGTTTTGCCTGTGTTGTGGACAGATTTTGCCTAAGTATCAGTGCAGAGCCCCCCCAGACATACATACATAGCCTATGAGCAAATGCACACAGACGCCCTCACTTCGTTATTCTGATAAATATGATGGTCTTCTTTCATGCTGGCCAAAAACACCCTCCAGAGCTTTCAAAATAGGAAAGAAAATATTTTTGCTTTATTTTTCCCATTATTTTATTTATTTAAATTTTCTCTTCCCTGTGATTTCACTTATTCTCTTCTCTTTGAATGCAATAAACAGTTGACATAGCCCTTGGAAACCATCTAGAGCCATTTACAATATTTATGGTATCCCCCAGTATTTTTATTGGAACATTGATCACTCCAGAGAACTCCACTTCAGCCACAGGCTCTGGTGAATTGTTGAGTTATGTAGCTTTGTTCTCCTGGATATCAGCATTTAGAAACTCTCCTTTTACAAACAACATTAGTAAAAAACTGCAGCACGGCAAACCAAGCTAATGGAAACCAAGGCAGATCCCATGGGTTCCTCCCTGCTGTCCTGCCAATCCCTCATCACTGAGCAGGCTGCAGTTCCCCCCTCACCCCACAGCTTATTTAGGGATGGAGGCTGCCATCCTCAGAGCTGGACACACTGGAAAAGGACTGAATTTGGGCTACACCAGGGCTCAGGTGGCTCCTTGCACCCAGCTAAGGCACATGTTGGCTCTGAGGTTGTGTCCTCAACCTGCAGAGTGTGGGCACAGGGATAAACCCTCCTGCGTGTGAATTCACAGCTCAGAATTATGGATCTTGGCCAGCAAGAGGATGCTATGGATAAGGACCGGATGCCGGAATGCAGGAGAGCACCCTGGGTTGCGCAGGCTGCCACGCAGGAGGCATCCCTAAAATGTGCAGGAAACGGGACCCATGGGGCAACCACCAGTACTGACCAGCCAGAGACCCCCCTCCAGGGCTGGGATAACACAGAAGAAAACACGTACAGCCTGGCATCCTACAGAGAAAGCTCACTGGTCTGTAAATGAGCATGCAATAGATGCAGGTGCCTGGTGAGCTGGCTCCCTCCCAGCTGTAACACTGGCACTCACTCATGGATTATCATTTTCATCAGTAACTGAATTGGTCAGTTTGATCCCCTGAATTCCTTCCTAAGGGACAAGCATCCTGAGAGAAAATGTGCTTAAGTGTATAATGAGCATTGCTGAACCCACGTATTCCTTTTTCCAGGATGGACCTCTTTCTCTTTTTGCATTTATATTATAAACTGTGATTTTAAAGCCTCTTTTAGCTGCTCCAGCCCAGAGGTAAAGTAATGTTTCAGCAGTCACAGCCGGGCTATGTTACCAAACACAGGCTGCCACTCCAAACACCAAGCTCTTCATGAAGCACGTTCTGCAGCTCAGCCCTGGAGACG
>NW_009941135.1:0-2566 GCF_000696875.1 Nestor notabilis | reverse complement strand
CAGGAATGTGCCCTCACAACAGCCAGTCCAGCAGCCAACAGTGAGATAAGGGTCAGATGGTGAAATGACACTGCCAAGACACCCAGCCTTGAGAGGAGGAAGAAAGCATCACAGGAGGGAGCAAGGCTAGAAACAAGCTGGCAGACATGAAGCATGACCCACTCCTGGTGGATCCAACCTCTTGAGACCTTTTCATGCAGAGCTTAGGGACAAAACTACCAACTTTGACAGGCCCAGAATACCCAATAACTACACATGGTACGATAAGAAAGATGTACTTTAAAAACCATGAAGGAAGACTTTTCTCGCCCCTCCTCCTCCCCCAAATTATCCGTGCTGTACATCGCAGCAGGTCTTCACCTTTTCAGAGGACCATAACCCCCAGCCACACACAGCACCAACGCAGCAGCCACATTTCTGTACATACTGATGGCATCTCTTTGACCACCTTTTGTAAACAAACCATAAAGCTCTGCCTGTGCTCCCCAGGACTTCGCTTTCATGCTGTCTGGGCTGATAATGTTTATTGCCCTGCCAGAGAACAGGAAGTCTCCAGAAAATGGTGGGGTGGCACTGGAGAAGGAAGGAATTATTCAGGCAAATTGCAGATCACACAGCCAAGAGTGGGTTTGCCCAGTGGCTCCTGAGGACTGTGGGTCCATGGGAAACCCTGCACAGGTGGCATCTCCTCCAGTCTGTAACACAGCTCACCCAAAATGCCTGGGCTTGAGCTCTGGAGAGTAGCTGTGGGGGCCAGAGATCACAGGCAAGACCATGCTGCATCCGCAGCATCCCCATGTTCCCAAAATGTGGAACATTAGCCCAGGCACAGAGCTGTAGTGCCAGCTGCCCACCATGATCTGGCCCCATAGGCAGAGTCTTGGGAAGAGAGAAAATTGCAGTCATTTCTCAAAGTGTCATTGTGGTTGTGATTTCAGAGCTATTTAAACTGCTTTCATCTGAATTGCTAATCCTATTGAAAAGCTCCTTCCATGAACACCGTTGGTTTCTGTGGGCTGGTGTTCATGTTTGAAGCCATTCTTTCCCCGAGTGTGTGATCCCTGTGCAGCTGTTTGTTGTATCAGATAAAAGCTTTTAGAAGAGGTATTTTTACATACTTTATTTCCATTGAAATCAGAGCGTATGAATGGGAAGCATTTATTTTATCTATAAACAAGGTAGATGATCTGAAACACCTTTTATATTCACTACAAAATTTGAGAAGGAGCAAAACCAAAACCTTTGATCAACTACCACTCATGTTGCAGACCAGATATCCAACAGACTAAAGCTGAAAGGATATGCATGATCTGGCGTTGCCCATCTCAAGCATGCCAAAACTATGAGTTGGAGCAAAAAAAGAGTTGGCACCACTGGTCTGCAGAGACCTCCCCAACTTGACTCTGTAGCGTAGCAAAAACTTTACCAGCACAGGCTCTACAGAGTGCTGGGCTGGAGCTTGTGTTGTTGTAACTGTATGATTAGAATCACAGAATCACAGAATGGTTTGGGTTGGAAGGGACCTTAAAGCTCATCCAGTTCCAACCCCTGCCATGGGCAGGGACACCTTCCACTAGAGCAGGTTGCTCCAAGCTCCATCCAGCCTGGCCTTGAACACTGCCAGGGATGGGGCAGCCACAGCTTCTCTGGGCACCCGGTGCCTCACCAGCCTCGCAGGGAAGAACTTCTGCCTAAGATCTAATCTAAATCCACCCTCTGGCAGGTTAAAGCCTTGTCCTATCCCTATGTGCTCTTCTAAAAAGTCCCTCTCCAGATTTCTTGTCATTCCCTTTAGGCACTGGGAGCTGCTCTAAGGTGTCCTGGAGCCTTGTCTTCTCCAGGCTGAACAACCCCAGCTCTCTCAGCCTGTCTTCTTCGCTGTGGTCCCTGTTGCATGGCTCTGGGTGCAAGCTAGAGCCTAGGACAGCACATCTCCCCTGCGCTGGTCCCCACATCAACTGGGTTGCAGCAGTGTTCTGAACATCACGTGTATAACTGCAGTTTGCATGAAGAGGACCCAGAGAGAATGTTTGCATTGTGTTAAAGAGTTTTGAAAGCACTTCTAGTTCTGCAAAATCTGTGTTCTGCAAACTGGACTTTGGGAGGTATAAGTTTAGACTCAGACTCAGAAAAAAAACCCTTGCATCCAAGTACATGTCCAATGTCTTTTATGCAGCCAGAAGGTTTCTGTACCACTCTCAGACAATGTTAATTGCAAGGGAAGTTTAATGCTGAAACGCCTCGCCTAATGGAGCACGGTTCAAAGGGAAGGAGATAAGCTGGAGAGACTGTGAAGAAAGTTGAGAGTATAAACTCGGTCATGCTGCTCTCTTTTTTTAGCTTTGAAATGGTCGCTCATTTCCTAGCAGCCTTTCTTTGGCTTTCCGGCCAAGCTACCTAACAGCTATCATAAACTGTCAATCTCTTGGGGGCTTTCTAGAGACTTTCTAATCTAGAAGGGTGAAGCTCCTCATGAGAGGGGATCTGCGGTCAGTGAGGAGATCCCTGTTCCTGGCTTAGCCTGGGGACAGAGCTGTCATTCCAGCAATCGAAGCCATACCCTGCC
>NW_009941134.1:7937-8306 GCF_000696875.1 Nestor notabilis | reverse complement strand
TCTCCCGCCTGCGGGGCCCCGGGAAGGAGAGGCGCTCGGTCCCAAGTCCGCTTTAGCAGTCAGGCATGGAGTTGAATGGAAGTTGCATTCTTTTGCGCGGTCTGCTCCAGGAGGCACTTTTCTTTTTCCATGGGAGGGAAATAGGTTTGAGAGCAAATTGGGGGAAAGGGAGAAATACCAAGAGAGCAAGAGCCACATTATGTTTCCATTTTCCTTTAATGAAGGCCCTGTGGAGGTGTATTTGAAAACACAGGGTCTCCTATGCCTTCAAGGAGGGTGAGAACACAGTGCTGGCTGGTTCCAGGGCCATATGCAGCGTATGGTGGCCAATGAAACGAGGCCTGGCTCGTTCTCTTGCTTGTCTTGGCA
>NW_009941134.1:365-7922 GCF_000696875.1 Nestor notabilis | reverse complement strand
CTTGCATTACCAGCCCTGGAACACAACCACTGCCAAACTGTGTGTGTGTGCGTGTGTGTGTGTGTTTGGACTCCAAGAGCTCAGCAGAACAAATGCTTCTGCAGCTTACACCAGGATTTTTTAGCTAGTTTCAAGAAAACTTGCATGAAAACCTCTTATCTGGAGGCAGTTTTCAGAGTCTGCACTAGGAATTCGCTGGTGAGTGCTTGTGTGGGGACATCTGGGAATGCCAGTCACTGGAGTTCAGATTCTTGGTATGACTCCTCATTTAAACCAGCAAAAACCTGCCCATGTGGGGGATGAGTGTGTGGGAGCGGGAGCGCCATCCAAACTGTCCCTGTGTCAAGCAGCGATTGCTTGTCCCAGGCTCCTGGGGTCTGGGGGATTAACAAGATCTGCTGAGGGTTAACATGCAGGTTGCTGTCTCTGTCTCCTCGCTGAGATATCAATGGATGCTTCTCCCTCCTCTTCATGGCTGAGCGTTGAGCATTTCCCCTCCTTACAGGATGCAGAGGTCTCTGTGCTGCAGTCCTTGTCAAGGAAGAATAGATACTCCCTCACACCTCTTGCCTCCTCCTGCCTTCTCCATCTGAGCAATGTGTCCAACTAAGCTCCTGAAGCGTGGGCAGCACTGTGTGTCTGCTCTGTGGTCTCTTTCCTTATGCTAGTGTTCGCTACTTCAGCTGCGTTGCCTAGGCCAGGTACTTGACAGTATTCAGTGTCTTGAGTGTGAAGCTGTTGAGAGGCTCTTTTCACTGCAGTGGGCTGTTCCTGGTGGACCTGGCTCCAAAAGCAAGGGAGGCAGAGCCATGGTGTGTGGTATGGACCTCTTGCCAGCCTGCATGTGTCCTGCAGTGACATGCATGTGTCCTGCTGCAAGGAGAAGGCACGACAAACCTGATGACATCTGTCTTTGGCTGCTTGCATGGATTTCTTGGTTGATTGGACTGTTCAGAATATCAGTCCAAACATTGCAGGCTATTTAAATGTGCTGCCAGGGAGCTGAGGGTCTGTATGAGCCTATCAGCTGAGCAGGGCTGTTGCAGACTATCCAGAGCTGGTCTTTATATGGATTAGAAGTCTTTGTGGATGACCCTGGCATTTGGGGCATAATTTTGAGGAGTTGGTAGGGGGGAAGCTCTCATCTCTGAGGCCATCCTTGGCCCCTGACGGCAGAGCTCTGTGCCAGAGTATGGTTGTCTTCTTGAAGAAGATTCCAGCCATGACCACCTTCCATGTGGTCATGGAAGGTCCTGAGGGATTTCAACAACTCAGTTGCTAACCTCAGTGTCTGAGCTGCAGCGTAGCTCAGACCAGGATATTCCTTCCTCCTCAAATCCCTTTTGAGCTGCTTCAGGTAGAAACAGGATACCTTTTACCTTCCTGCTCTGTACTGCCGTCTGGTGTGTGGTGCAGCCTTATTAAATGTCTGCCACAAGTAATTAATTGCAATATCTAATAACAATACTGTGATAATTAATTGCAACTTTTTGCAGCTATTGCGATTAACTATTGCAATAGAGGAGCCCTGCCTGCTGGGTGCTGTACAAAAACCTGCTGTCACAGGTTGCTTACAAGCCAGTCGCTGCATTGCAGTGGTGGGGGCAGTGTAATGCTGAACTAGAGCTTTTTACTACCCTGTGAAGGTATGGAAGCAAATGTTCAGGGGAAAAGGAGGACTGTGAGGTGACTGCTTTGCTAATGGCAAAGGGTGGGTGTTACTTCTAAAGCTGAGGACTGGAGGACCAGTATTTCCTTGTAGTGGGGATAAGGAGTCAAAGCATCAGACGGGCAGGTATGGGGCCTGATGGTGGGTATCAGCTGGGGGGGGGGCTGCAAAGTGCACTTCTGCTGAGGAGAGGCTGTCTGCCCTGTGGGTACAGTGTAGGGAGCTGCGTGCCTCCCTGATGGAGAAGAGGAGGGAGGCAGCAAGATGCTCCATGTTCCTGTTTTCAGAAAGCTTTTCATAGCCTTCTGTCTGTAAATGACTTGCACATTCCTCCTGCCATCTGTGTGAAACTAGATGCACAGGACTGAGCCAGATTGCTTCCACTCATGAAATCGGTTTAGACTTCCATCTCATAAGAAACTGTCCTTCACAGCTCCTTCCTCTCTTTAGCATTGTAGCCCTGCAGCCTACTCTTGGGAGTTTGGGATGGAACATTACATGTCTGGTGTTCACAAACCTTGCAGCTCTTCTCCCACCATGTGGGGTTGCCTGTGGGAGGAAGGGAACAGCAAGGGCAGCAGCTAAGGGTGTCTGTGGGAAGGGCACAGATGCTTCCTTGGCCCTGCACACCCCGGGCCTGGTTCAGGAGCTGTCTCTCCTTCTTGGGATGGAAGTGGAGCATGGAGATGGTGGAGTACAACAGTGTCTGGCATACTGAGGTGGCATACTGCAGCTCAGTGCACTTTGTATGCCATGCTGTGACTGTGCCTTAAACTTGTCTTTAAATAAAAGGGAATCTCCCTGGTGCCATAAAATACTAAAGTTAGGTCCTTGGTAAAGAGAGGGCATGCACAGTTTTATTCCAGTGGGTGTCACTGCAGCTTTTCTGTACACTACAGGTAATGGGTTCCTTGGCATCAACAGCTTCAGCACGTGAATGAATGAATGCACAGTGGCTGTTGTTAAAGTCCATGTTTGCCAGCACTACTGCATGGGTATCTGCAAAGACTATTTACAACCAAAGGGCTTGGCTGCAGCTGTGCTCTGGTGGTTGGCAAGTAACTTTGACACTGATCAGTGTGGCCTTTGGCGCTGGTACTACAAGTCACTGCTTTTAGCAATGCAGACCAGAAGAGGCCAAACAGGAGATGGGGCAACCTGCCGTAAGGTACTACTCAAGACTAGATGCATCAGATGCATCTAGACCAGACAGCAGTTGTGTGGGGATGGGAGAGTATTGCATTTTAGACAACAGCAAAAACCTGTAATCACATGGCTAGATACTTGTGGCAGTGGGAATATGGGGTAGTGGCTTTCTGCCTTCAACTTCATTGTGCTTAACTTGGTGTTCACTAGGGGCTGAATCTTGAAGTGAAAGAAGGTCTGTAGGCTCCAGTGACCCCCAGCACCCTGCAGTCTCCCCAGCCAGAAGAGTCAGATGGGAAAAAAAGCAAGTGGCTCTGCGCTTCAGAGAAGGAGTGATAGCCAGCTGCCCTGTCTTTGGGAAGTTGCATTCTTCGGGCAGGAGAAGTTGGGCATGTCAGGAAAGGGTTTTCATATAAATCATCTTTCTGCCAACAGAAGGGACCAGAAAGATGCAAACTATGACATACAGGCTGAGCAAACTTGATAGCCGGGAGCTAAAAAAGGTAAAAAATTACAATGAAGCCTCAGTAAAATCTAAGGAACTGTCAGTTGCTTTTCATGGATGGTAGCTCTACTTCTGATCTCCACAGCAGAGTTATAGTGTGTTGGCCAGGAGCAGATGAAAGGCCAGTTGCTGTGACTTAGGTGCTCCAAGACAGTACATACAAATGGCAACAGTATGTGTTAAGTGCTAACACACTAATGAAGAGATCAAAGATGGCTTGTATGGTGGCTCTCAGACTTTGGCAGTGCTCTGATGCATGGCAGCTGACAAGTAATGGCAGACACCCCATTTGAGCCTGGAGTGAGAGCGCAACAGGCAAGCACAGAGAGGAGCTGATAGGACCATGTTAGTGCAGCACTTAACGTGGGCAAGAGAGAAACATGCTGGTATTTACAGAGTGTCAGAATCTGCTGGCTGGCAATATTAGGTGCTAGACTAGCTCTCTGAGCATTGGAAGAACACTTAGATCAAACACTGCAGATGTCAGAGCATGTAAAATAGCTTATGTTGGAAGAAACTGTGATTTATAGACAGCAAGATTGAAAATAAGGTTGCAAACAGCCCTTATTCTCGCCAAGGAAGCTGACAACAGAGATAAGGCAGTAATGGCAATTTAAATTGAAGTGTGACTGTTGGAGCCTACTTTGGGATATTGTTGATATCCTGTTGATGCAACAGGAGCAACTGCATTGGATTTATAAAGAAGCAAAAAGCACCTCTGGAAAAGTGAGGATGCATAGGATGGTCCTGGGGGAACAGTGGATACAAACTAAGGCAATTCCTGCGCGGGGAAATGAATGTAAGATTTCAACATGGGTAGGCTTTCCTGTGCCAGTTTTAGTCAGTGGGTAAGAATAGCACTGAAGAGGAGTCAGGAGGGGTGTGAATATAGGTTAGCAACCAGAGTACAAGCCCCCAGGGACACTGAATTGCGTGGATTATGCCTACGCATGTTAGATTTATGCCATAACTGCTATGCAAACATCAGCTCCTTAAAACAAACAGAAAACCAACCAAAAAAATACGCCCCCCCCCCAAAAAAAAACCAAACCAAAACCACAACCCAAAACACCCCCTTCCCCCTCCAAAAAAAACCCAAAACCCAACCAACAAAAAACACAACAAACCAAAAAAACTTCCTAGAAAAAGCAGCAGCAAAATCACTGGGGGGGGGAATGGACCCAAACCAAAACACCCCAAAACTCAAGCAAATGAAGATCAGAACTGCAGGAGAAAGAATAGGAGGATTCTATGATATGCAGGGACAGTGTCACTGAGGAAGCTGAGCAACTGTATGGGACAGTAACATCTTGGTAAAGCTTCTTCCCATTTTGTCATTGGCTCCAGAAGATAACAGACCCCAGCAGTGGGAGAAAAACTGAGCAGCAGGCACTGTCTTTAAGATATATTAAACCAACCAGTGTAACAGACTGTTGACGATTAAGGACATAAGTGGGGTACAAAGCACAGAAATACTTGCCACTGATGGGAAAGATGCAAGAAAAAAAAGGTGAGCAAAGAAAGCTGAACTGTTGTCAGCTTTCTGCGGATGAGACTGCTGATAAAATAACCGAGCTTGGCCTGAGGTTACCGATACCAGAAGAAGGTCAGTGCCAAAGCAAGGAAGCAAAAGTGACTGCAATAATTAAGAGAGTTTATAGACATTTTGGCAAGAGGTCAAGTCTTGTGTTACAGCATTTTAACCAGAACAAGAGTAGTGTAGAGGCAAAGCTAAAAAAATACAAACTGAATTTTGACCCATGAAATCATGTGCTGACCAGATTTTTGCTGCAAGGATAGTTGCTGAAGAGAGTATTGAATGACACAAGCTGCTCATTGCTGAGCTGAAGTTTTAAGAAAGCCTTCTCTGTCTCCTAATTCACTCTGGAGCATCTTGATGTCATGGCACAAAATGATGAATAGCATCAGTGCAGAAGACACAGCTATGGTAAATGTAAACTGAAGCAGCTGGTGTCACGTGGATCCCAATGTCATATGTAAGGCTGCACATTCTCTTTCTCCTTGCTGCTTTGCTTTGCTCTTAGCTTCATTATGTGAAAAAACATAGTTGATACAATGCAGGAATTGTGTGGTTCAGCTGTAGGACAGCATAAGCTAGGTTTTACTGAAGATATGATTCTTAGCTCGTGTAAGGAGACATTGAAGGGCTGCCTGGCAATGTGGAATAAAAGACTGTGTTAATAATCAGTGCTGAAAAGAAAAAATCTAGTAAGAATCCCAGCTAAAGAACTGTGTTAGAAAGTGAAGGAATACAGAGTTGAATTGGTTCATGTGCCTTAAAAATAACAAACACTGCACTGGAATATCCAGAAAGGAATTAGGAATTGGCAGGGCACAAGACAAATTCACCCCATCCAGCAAGATGTGGCTGGTTTAAAACTGAAACTTAAGGGTTGAACTCAGATCTTGAACTTCAGTGTTTTTTCTGTCCTACCGCGCAAATGTGGTAGAAACATGCCTGAGCTATAGGCAGGCATGTCAGTGTCTTTCAGGGTAGTGGCCTTGGGAAAAAGACTGAAGTATTAAATAGAATTACATGCCTTGGCTTTTTGACACTATCAAAGTACAACTTTTTACCTTTAGCATTAACCAGAAAAGAAGGTGAAAGTATCCGGGACTTTGGATGACAGGAAAGCCTCTCTTACAGGAGGGAGAGGCAAAAGGACTCTCTGACTAGCAGGGCGTGACAGTGCCTCAGCTGAGGGGCACTGAGGGGCTAGGTGGGATGATCTGTCACTGCACCCCTGCTCTGCAGAGAGGGACAGCATCTCTCCTCTTTCCATTCTTTCCCCCATGCTTATAGCCTGCTGGGAATGGTTTTATGTTCCTCTCCAAGGTCTATCTCAGCTTAACTCTTGGCAGTCCTTAATGTGCTCCAGAGCTTCCTGACCCCCTAAGCAAGATCCCACTTGCAGAAGTCACTGGCCCCCTTCCCAGCTACTTCTCAGCTCAGCTTAATGTGCAGGTTCATGTTCTTCCGGGTGGCTCCTAGTGCTCTGGTTTGAACAGCTTTAGATTTAGTTTACACTGAAGCGGGTGTGGTGTGGGCTTGGGCAGTGCAGTCCCTCCATCCAGGATAAATTTTTAGACCATTTTTGGTACTGGGCCAGCTCCTTCACTCAGACCTGTGCCTGATATTGTACTGGTACGGAGGCTATTTCAGGGCGTAGTAAGCTACCAGATCAAAGAGGTGGAGGGAAAAGATGGACCAGAGAAAACACAGTGTTTTCTCAATTCTTTAGCCAGTTGTCTGTGGGGAGCTGCTCCAGGCTCAGGAGTGCAGGCAGTCCCACAGTCTGGAGAAGAGGTTTCTCTTCTTTCCTTATTTCATAAATTGGCGTGACCCTGAACTTTGTCTAGCTGAGGGCTTGGACTGTCCAGCCCAGTGCCTGAGGACTGCCAGCTGCATGTCGGGATGGAAGACAAGAAACGAAATCCAGGTCACCAAGTCCGGAATGGATTTAGGCATCCAGTGCAGGGCTCAACCTGTGAAAAGGTGGGTCAGGGCCCCAAATCAGTGTGTGCCATAGCAGCTCATACATGGCATTTGCAGAAGGGAGACTTATGCCCCAACTGCTCAACTTGGGGATGGACATCTTGTGCTGACACCTGGTCCTTTTCAGTGGCAGATTAGAGCATACGGCAGCTCACAGCACATTGCAGCCTGTAGGTGCTCTCTGATGCAAATCCTTTTGTCTGTCATGCCAGTAGGGCTTGCACAGCACCCATGCTGGGAGCTGTGGGGCTTGCATAAGCCTTTCTACCCTTGACTAACCTGTATGATTGCCTTTCTTTCCCTTCTGCAGCTCATCTCTTGCTCCTTTGCATTAGCAAACATACCAAATAATCTCCTGGGTAAAGAGATGTGCCAACACCAAGAAATCCTTGACTTCTCTGCTTATCATGATTAACCCTGTTCAACCTGCTCCCACTGACCCTACTTGAGCAGGAGGGTTGGACCAGGTCATCTCCAGAGGTCCCTCCTCACCTCAACTGTTCTGTGACTCTGTGACCCAGCAGTCCTGTCTTGCATGCAGCTTTACTCAAGTTTTCAGCCTGGTACTGACATCAGCTTGCCACCCTAGGATGGGAAGTGCTGAGCAACTGTGGCAGCTGGCTTGACAACATGTGTGTGTGCCTCAGCTTAGCACAGCTCTACTGCCTGGACCAAAAGTCTGCATCACCTATTACCTGGTCTCCCAGCAGCTGAGAGTGG
>NW_009941134.1:0-334 GCF_000696875.1 Nestor notabilis | reverse complement strand
AAGATCGGGGCAAGTGCGTGTTATCCCTCGCTTAATCCTCATTCTGGCAGTCGATGCTGTCAAAGCTTCCAGGCATTTGTGCAGACTGATGTGACTGATGGTCCTTTGTGGACCCCTCTTCCATGAGTTTGCCCAACTGCTTGCTGAATCGTGCCTTTTGACTGGCTCTAGTGGTTGTGGGAAGCCATTCAGTGATATGTTGGGTTCACTTCATTGGCCTGTTTTTCACTTCTGAAAACTGGTCCCTTTTCACTTGTCCCTCCCTGCTGAGTGGGTGCCTCCTGGCACAGAGGCAGGATGGGGTGGTGTCCTGGGTTCAGCTGCAGCAGTCATT